>NC_088216.1:81383641-81481090 GCF_036934945.1 Oncorhynchus masou masou
TCAGAGGTACTGGTTTCCTCTTTGGGGATGGTGTCATTGGCAGCCATTGAGTTGAGGATGGTGGCTGGGTTAGTGGAATATATAGTTTTGGGGGGGTATTTCAGAAATGTGTTTCATTACATGTTAATTTATCATATGAGGTTTAGTGACAGGTCTTTTTTATATATACGTTATGTCGTTTTACATGGTTTTCACAGCAACATTGTTTTTTATATACGTTATGTCGTTTTACATGGTTTTCACAGCAACATTGTTTTTTATATACGTTATGTCGTTTTACATGGTTTTCACATCAACATTGTTTTTTATATACGTCATGTTGTTTTACATGGTTTTCACATCAACATTGTTTTTTATATACGTTATGTCGTTTTACATGGTTTTCACAGCAACATTGTTTTTTATATACGTTATGTCGTTTTACATGGTTTTCACATCAACATTGTTTTTTATATACGTTATGTCGTTTTACATGGTTTTCACAACAACATTGTTTTTTATATACGTTATGTCGTTTTACATGGTTTTCACAACAACATTGTTTTTTATATACGTTATGTCGTTTTACATGGTTTTCACAGCAACATTGTTTTTTTATATACGTTATGTCGTTTTACATGGTTTTCACAACAACATTGTTTTTTATATACGTTATGTCGTTTTACATGGTTTTCACAACAACATTGTTTTTTATATACGTTATGTCGTTTTACATGGTTTTCACAGCAACATTGTTTTTTATATACGTTATGTCGTTTTACATGGTTTTCACAGCAACATTGTTTTTTATATACGTTATGTCGTTTTACATGGTTTTCACAGCAACATTGTTTTTGGAACACGTTTACATCCATCTGTGAGCTTTGAATCAATCCAAGTTATTGTTTCTCTACACACTGTGTGTGTGTGTGTGTGTGTGTGTGTGTGTGTGTGTGTGTGTGTTCACTTTGCTTTGGTGCATTCTCAGTTCAAAGTCTTGGGCTCTAGCCTTCATCATAAGAATACATTTTTTCAAAGTGTTTTACACGTTTCATATTTCTTTGTCTTGAACAAACTGGAAAGTAAATGTTTTCTGGGACTTTTCCAGTTTTGAGAAACTGACACTGAAAAGAAGACTCAGACTGCTGCTCTGCGCAAACATACACTCCTGTCCTCCCCCCTCAAACATACACTCCTGTCCTCCCCCCTCAAACATACACTCCTGTCCTCCCCCTCAAACATACACTCCTGTCCTCCCCCCTCAAACATACACTCCTGTCCTCCCCCCTCAAACATACACTCATGTCCTCCCCCCTCAAACATACACTCATGTCCTCCCCCTCAAACATACACTCCTGTCCTCCCCCCTCAAACATACACTCCTGTCCTCCCACCTCAAACATACACTCCTGTCCTCCCCCTCAAACATACACTCCTGTCCTCCCCCCTCAAACATACACTCATGTCCTCCCCCTCAAACATACACTCCTGTCCTCCCCCTCAAACATACACTCCTGTCCTCCCCCTCAAACATACACTCATGTCCTCCCCCTCAAACATACACTCCTGTCCTCCCCCTCAAACATACACTCATGTCCTCCCCCTCAAACATACACTCCTGTCCTCCCCCTCAAACATACACTCCTGTCCTCCCCCCTCTGTCCTCCCCCTCAAACATACACTCATGTCCTCCCACCTCAAACATACACTCCTGTCCTCGCCCTCAAACATACACTCATGTCCTCCCACCTCAAACATACACTCCTGTCCTCCCCCCTCAAACATACACTCCTGTCCTCCCCCCTCAAACATACACTCCTGTCCTCCCCCCTCAAACATACACTCATGTCCTCCCACCTCAAACATACACTCCTGTCCTCCCCCCTCAAACATACACTCCTGTCCTCCCACCTCAAACATACACTCCTGTCCTCCCCCTCAAACATACACTCCTGTCCTCCCCCTCAAACATACACTCCTGTCCTCCCCCTCAAACATACACTCCTGTCCTCCCCCTCAAACATACACTCCTGTCCTCCCACCTCAAACATACACTCCTGTCCTCCCCCTCAAACATACACTCCTGTCCTCCCCCAAACATCAAACATACACTCAAACATACACTCCTGTCCTCCCACCTCAAACATACACTCCTGTCCTCCCCCCTCAAACATACACTCCTGTCCTCCCACCTCAAACATACACTCCTGTCCTCCCCCTCAAACATACACTCCTGTCCTCCCCCTCAAACATACACTCCTGTCCTCCCCCTCAAACATACACTCCTGTCCTCCCCCTCAAACATACACTCATGTCCTCCCCCTCAAACATACACTCCTGTCCTCCCACCTCAAACATACACTCCTGTCCTCCCACCTCAAACATACACTCCTGTCCTCCCACCTCAAACATACACTCCTGTCCTCCCCCTCAAACATACACTCCTGTCCTCCCCCTCAAACATACACTCATGTCCTCCCCCTCTGTCCTCCCACCTCAAACATACACTCCTGTCCTCCCCCCTCTGTCCTCCCACCTCAAACATACACTCCTGTCCTCCCCCCTCTGTCCTCCCACCTCAAACATACACTCATGTCCTCCCACCTCAAACATACACTCATGTCCTCCCACCTCAAACATACACTCCTGTCCTCCCCCTCTGTCCTCCCACCTCAAACATACACTCCTGTCCTCCCCCTCTGTCCTCCCACCTCAAACATACACTCCTGTCCTCCCCCCTCTGTCCTCCCACCTCAAACATACACTCCTGTCCTCCCACCTCAAACATACACTCATGTCCTCCCACCTCAAACATACACTCATGTCCTCCCACCTCAAACATACACTCATGTCCTCCCACCTCAAACATACACTCATGTCCTCCCACCTCAAACATACACTCATGTCCTCCCACCTCAAACATACACTCATGTCCTCCCATCTCAAACATACACTCCTGTCCTCCCCCCTCTGTCCTCCCACCTCAAACATACACTCATGTCCTCCCCCTCAAACATACACTCCTGTCCTCCCACCTCAAACATACACTCCTGTCCTCCCACCTCAAACATACACTCCTGTCCTCCCCCTCTGTCCTCCCATCTCAAACATACACTCCTGTCCTCCCCCCTCAAACATACACTCCTGTCCTCCCCCAGTTGACAAGGTAAAAATCTGTTGTTCTGCCCCTGAGCAAGGGAGTTAACCCACTGTTCCTCGGGCGCCGGGGATTAAGGCAGCCCCCCGCACCTCTGATTCAGAGGGGTTGGGTTAAATGTGGAAGAAACATTTCAGTTGTATAGCTGACGAGGTATCCCCCTTTTCCTTTCCGACCTCCCATAACAACAACATCCCTATGGGCTTGGGACAAAACATCCAGAACATTTACGGTCGCAGTTTCTACAAAAAACAGCTCAAGATTCTCAGGGAAAAGTAACCACAGGTTCTGAATACTAGATATTTAGCCAGAGCCAAATATATACATATTGTCTGGTTTCATATGCACATTACACCCATAAGTCAGTATACTGGGCATTAATAAACATGCCCCCATCAACCTCATACGCTATTAAAGAGCAGATACTATGACAGAATTTATAGAGGTGATATTGTTCTGCTGTCTTCTAACAGCTTTGCTCCCTACAGAAATCTGAATTTACAACTGGCATTAACAATGACTGCTGAGCAATCAAATATTTATAGGATGTGCCAAATGGCAGCCTATTCCCTTAATTAACAGTGCCACACTTTTCACACACTTGCCAGTGTTTTCCCTACTTACAACTCAGGGAATAGGCAGGACACCGGAGCAGATCTTTCCCACAGAGACAGTTAACTCCGAGTGGGTGGGTTCTCCTGTGGTGTCCAGTCTGATTGACAACCCTGTCCTCCAATGAACTGCTTTCTCCCTGCTGATAACCCAAATCCCTCTCCCTGCCCTTCCTCTTCCTTTACTTCCTGGTTCCTGGGAAACCCCACCCCCAATCCCAGTAAGCCTTCCTCTTTAAGTGTACTTCTGTTTTATCCCTTACTGTACTGTAGGTATTCCTTCCTTTAACCCAGAGCCAAACCCCTAAACTTGATGGATAACCGTACCTCCCCTAATCCTAAACCTGACCCTGTCATTGGCTAGTCTGAGTGGCAGATATTTTTCTACTGTCTTGTCACAGGCTGGACCAAACTGTCACACAGGCTAGCCATCCCCTATTCCCTATCCCTGAACCTAAACCTAACCCTACCAGTATAACCCGTTCTCCTCTAGCCATAGCGCTCAATATGCTCCAAACTTCCTCTCTTCTCCTCTCCTCTCCCAACCCTGCTTCTCTTCTCTCCTCTCCTCCCCTAACCGTGCTACTCTCCTCTCCTAACCCTGTTTCTCTCCTCTCCTCTCCTAACCCTGCTTCTCTCCTCTCCTCTCCTCTCCTCTCCTCTCCTCTCCTCTCCTCTCCTCTCCTCTCCCCCTGTTTCTCTCCCTCTCCTCTCCCTCTCTCCTCTCCTAACCCTGTTCTCTCTCCCTCTCCTCTCCTCTCCTCTCCTCTCATAACCCTGCTTCTCTCCTCTCCTCCCCTAACCGTGCTTCTCTCCTCTCCTAACCCTGTTTCTCTCCTCTCCTCTCCTCTCCTCTCCTAACCCTGCTTCCTCTTCTCTCCTCTCCTCCTCCCCTAACCCTGCTTCTCTTCTCTCCTAACCCTGTTTCTCTCCTCTCCTCTCCTCTCCCTCTCCTCTCCTCTCCTCTCCTCTCCTCTCCTCTCCTCTCCTCTCCTCTCCTCTCCTCTCCTCTCCTAACCCTGCTTCTCTCCTCCTCTCCCTCCCCTAACCGTGCTTCTCTCCTCTCCTAACCCTGTTTCTCTCCTCTCCTAACCCTGCTTCTCTTCTCTCCTCTCCTCCCCTAACCGTGCTTCTCTCCTCTCCTAACCCTGTTTCTCTTCTCTTCTCTCCTCTCCTCTCCTAACCCTGCTCCTGTCTTCTTCTCTCCTAACCCTGCTCCTCTCTTCTCCTCCTAACGCTGCTCCTCTCTTCTTCTCTCCTAACCCTGCTTCTCTTCTCTCCTCTCCTCTCCTAACCCTGATCCTTCCCTCTCCTAACCCTGATCCTCACTTCTCCTCTCCTACCCCTGCTTCTCTCCTCTCCTAACTCTGCTCCTCTCCTCTCCTAACCCTGCTCCTCTCATCTCCTCTCCTAACCCTGCTCCTCTCTTCTCCTCTCCTAACCCTGCTCCTCTCTTCTCCTCTCCTAACCCTGCTCCTCTCCTCTTCTGCTCCTCTCCTAACCCTGCTCCTCTCCTCTTCTGCTCCTCTCCTAACCCTGCTCCTCTCCTCTTCTGCTCCTCTCCTAACCCTGCTCCTCTCCTCTTCTGCTCCTCTCCTAACCCTGCTCCTCTCCTCTTCTGCTCCTCTCCTAACCCTGCTCCTCTCCTCTTCTGCTCCTCTCCTAACCCTGCTCCTCTCCTCTTCTGCTCCTCTCCTAACCCTGCTCCTCTCCTCTTCTGCTCCTCTCCTAACCCTGCTCCTCTCCTGTTCTGTCTTCAGGTCAGATGACAGCGACTCCTTTCATTCTGAGGTTCTCAGGTAGAGATATCTATCTGTCACCGCAATTCTGTCTCTCCTCTTGCCTGATTGGCCAGTCCCTCGGCTGGCCCCTCCTCCTTTCCCGGGCTGGGCAGAGTCGATGTGGAGCATGATTTAGCCTCATTGGTCCCCCCTCACCTTCCTCCAATCCCCTTCCACCAGTGTGTTGTGCAGTGTCCCTCCCCCCTACTCATGGCATCTGAACTAATCTTTCTGTCTGGAGAGCTTTGGGTGAGGTATTCAATGAATTCAAGCTAAGGCTACTGTGAGATTCACAAATGACTTAGTGGATAGCATAAATATAAAGCATTGACACCACACAAATAGGCATGGGTAATGCTCACAAGCATTGTGACTCCCTTTCCTAGACAATAAAGAATTACATTTCTGCCTGGACATATCAATCAATCATATAACCCTATTAGAAGGTTTTAAATGAGACATTTTGAAATTGCCCTAAAACAGAAGGCTGTACCAACATGAATAATTAAAAACTATTTTGGTAGTGTTCTATTGGATATGTTAAGCGATTATTTGTTATGGGATGACCCAGCTGCCCTGAGCAGCACAGCTATTTCAACCTGTAAGTCTCCAAACAGTAATAGGACAAGTAGATAGAGGGGGAGAGAGAAAGAAACAGGCACATGGTTATCTAGAGCAAAACAAACCCTCTCTAGGCCTTACGAAGCTGAATGTACGGTAGCTGCCAACTCTCTCTCTCTCTCCTCTCTGTCTCTCTCTCTCCTCTCTGTCTGTCTCTCTCCCCTCTGTTTGTCTCTCTCCCTCTCTCTCTCTCTCTCTCTCCCCTCTCTCCTCTCTGTCTGTCTCTCTCCTCTCTGTCTGTCTCTCTCCTCTGTCTGTCTGTCTGTCTGTCTGTCTGTCTGTCTGTCTGTCTGTCTGTCTGTCTGTCTGTCTGTCTGTCTGTCTGTCTCTCTCTCTCTCTGTCTCTCTCTCTGTCTCTCTCTCTCCTCTCTGTCTGTCTGTGTTTCTCTCCTCTCTCTGTCTGTCTCTCTCCCCTCTCTCTGTTTGTCTCTCTCCCCTCTCTCTGTCTGTCTCTCTCCCCTCTCTCTGTCTGTCTCTCTCCCCTCTCTCTGTCTGTCTCTCTCTGTCTAATCTAATAGAAATAGAGGTGCAGCCGTATATCTGTTGTTTGCGTCCTATTTATAACTGTATTATTATAGATAACTGTATTATTATAGATAACTGTATTATTATAGATAACTGTATTATTATAGATAACTGTATTATTATAGATAACTGTATTATTATAGATAACTGTATTATTATAGATAACTGTTATATAGATAACTGTTAGATAACTGTATTATTATAGATAACTGTATTATTATAGATAACTCTATTATTATAGATAACTGTTATAGATAACTGTATTATTATAGATAACTGTTATAGATAACTGTATTATTATAGATAACTGTATTATTATAGATAACTGTATTATTGTAGACAACTGTATTATTATAGATAACTGTATTATTGTAGACAACTGTATTATTGTAGACAACTGTATTATTATAGATAACTGTATTATTATAGATAACTGTATTATTATAGATAACTGTATTATTATAGATAACTGTTATAGATAACTGTATTATTATAGATAACTGTATTATTATAGATAACTCTATTATTATAGACAACTGTATTATTATAGATAACTGTATTATTATAGATAACTGTATTATTGTAGATAACTGTATTATTATAGATAACTGTATTATTATAGATAACTGTATTATTATAGATAACTGTATTATTGTAGACAACTGTATTATTATAGATAACTGTATTATTGTAGACAACTGTATTATTATAGACATCTGTATTTGTAACGGCGTTCTTCGTTTGTTGAAAGAGAGTCGGACCGAAATGCAGCGTGGTGGTTACTCATGTCTTTAATGTAGAAGATAGCAATACATGAAAATAACTTAAATAAATACAAAACAACAAACGGAACGTGAAAACTAATTACAGCCTATCTGGTGAACACTACACAGAGACAGGAACAATCACCCACGAAATACAAAGTGAAACCCAGGCTACCTAAATACGGTTCCCAATTCGAGACAACGAGAATCACCTGACTCTGATTGAGAACCGCCTCAGGCAGCCAAGCCTATGCAACACCCCTACTCAGCCGCAATCCCAATAACTACAAAACTCCAATACGAAATACAACAACATAAACCCATGTCACACCCTGGCCTGACCAACTAATTAACGAAAACACAAAATACTAAGACCAAGGCGTGACAGAACCTCCCCCCCCCCTAAGGTGCGGACTCCCGGACGCACCTCAAAACCATAGGGAGGGTCCGGGTGGGCGTCTGTCCATGGTGGCGGTTCCGGCTCGGGACGTGGACCCCACTCCATAAATGTCATAGTTCCTCCCCTTCGCGTCCTGGGATAATCCACCCTCGCCGCCGACCATGGCCTAATAGTCCTCACCCAGAACCCCACTGAACTGAGGAGCAGCTCGTGACTGAGGGGCAGCTGACTGGGGGCAGCTCGGGACTGAGGGGCAGCTCGGGACTGAGGGGAAGCTCGGGACTGAGGGGCAGCTCGGGACTGAGGGGAAGCTCGGGACTGAGGGGCAGCTCGGGACTGAGGGGCAGCTCGGGACTGAGGGGCAGCCCGGAACTGAGGGGCAGCCCAGGGACTGAGGGGCAGCCCAGCACTGAGGGGAAGCCCAGCACTGAGAGGAAGCCCAGTACTGAGATGAAGCCCAGCACTGAGGTAGCCCAGCACTGAGAGATCCCAGCTACTGGAGATCTGGAAGAGTCTGAGATGAAGCTAGCAGATCTGGAAGATTCTGCCTGGCTGGAGGATCTGGAAGATTCTGGTTGACTAGCAGATCTGGAAGATTCTGGTTGACTGGCAGATCTGGAAGAGACTGGTTGACTGGCAGATCTGGAAGAATCTGGTTGACTAGCGGATCTGGAAGAGTCTGGTTGACTAGCAGATCTGGAAGAGTCTGGTTGACTAGCAGATCTGGAAGAGTCTGGCTGACGAGCAGATCTGGAAGAGTCTGACTGACTAGCAGATCTGTAAGAGTCTGGTTGACTGGCAGATCTGGAAGAGTTTGGTTGACTGGCAGATCTGGAAGAGTCTGGCTGACTGGCAGATCTGGAAGAGTCTGGCTGACTGGCGGATCTGAAAGAGTCTGGCTGACTGGCGGATCCTGGCAGACTGAAGGCTCTGGCTGCTTCATGCTGACTGACGGCTCTGGCTGCTTCATGCTGACTGACGGCTCTGGCAGCTCCTTGCAGACTGACAGCTCTGACTGTTCCATGCAGACTAACAGCTCTGGCAGCTCCTTGCCGACTGGCAGCTCCTTTCAGACTGGCAGCTCCTTGCAGACTGGCAGCTCCTTGCAGACTGACAGCTCCATGCAGACTGGCAGCTCCATGCAGACTGGCAGCTCCATGCAGACTGGCAGCTTCTGGCAGACTGACAGCTCTGGCTGCTCCATGCAGACTAACAGCTCTGGCAGCTCCTTGCAGACTGGCAGCTCCTTGCAGACTGGCAGCTCCTTGCAGACTGGCAGCTCCATGCAGACTGGCAGCTCCATGCAGACTGGCAGCTCTGGCTGCTCCATGCAGACTGGCAGCTCTGGCTGCTCCATGCAGACTGGCAGCTCTAGCTGCTCCATGCAGACTGGCAGTTTAGGCTGTTCTGAACAGGCAGGAGGCTCCGGCAGCGCTGTAGAGGAGGAAGGCTCTAGAAGCGCTGAACAGGCGGGAGACTCCGACAGCGCAGGAGAGGAGAAAGGCTCTGATAGCGCTGAACAGACAGGAGACTCCAGCAGTGCTGTAGAGGAGGAAGGCTCCAGAAGCGCCGAACAGGCGGGAGACTCCGACAGCGCAGGAGAGGGGGAAAGCGCCGGCTGCGCCGAACAGGCGAGGCGCACCGAAGGCCCAATGCGTGGCACTGGAACTGGTGGCACTGGATCGAGGACACGCACAGGAAGCCTGGTGCGGGGAGCTGCTACCGGAGGGCTGGTGTGTGGAGGTGGTACTGGATAGACCGGACCGTGCAGGCGCACTGGAGCTCTTGAGCACCGAGCCTTCCCAACCTTACCCGGTTGAATACTCTCGGTCGCCCTGCCAGTGCGGCGAGGTGGAATAGCCCGCACTGGGCTATGTAGGCGAACCGGAGACACCGAGCGCAAGGCTGGTGCCATGTAAGCCGGCCCAAGGAGACGCACTGGGGACCAGATGCGTAGAGCCGGCTTCATGGCATTTGGCTCGATGCTCAATCTAGTCCGGCCGATACGCGGAGCTGAAATATACCCCACCGGGCTATGCACCCGCACTGGGGACACCGTGCGCACCACTGCATAACACGGTGCCTGCCCGGTCTCTCTAGCCCCCCGGTAAGCACATGGAGTTTGCGCAGGTCTCCTACCTGGCGTAGCCATACTCCCTGTAAGTCCCCCCCCAAGAAGTTTTTGGGGCTGATTCCCGGGCTTCCATCCACATCGCCTTGCTGCCTCCTCATACCAGCGCCTCTCCGCTTTTCCGCCTCCAGTTCTTCCTTGGGACGGCGATATTCTCCAGGCTGAGCCCAGGGTCCTTTTCCGTCTATCTCCTCCCAAGTCCAGAAGTCCTTTGATCGCTGCTCCTCACGATTAACAAGGAGAGTTGGCTCAGGTCTGTCTCCTGACTCAGCCACTCTCCCTCTGAGCCACCCCCCAATACATTTTTGGGGCTGACTCACGGGCTTTCCTCTGCACCGTCGTGATTGCCTCTCCAACTCCATTCTCCTATAGCCCTCTTCACACTGCTCCAGCAAATCCCAGGCGGGCTCCTAGCACTCTCTCTGGGTCGACCGCCCACCTGTCTATTTCCTCCCACGTCGTATACTCCATACTTCTACTGTCCATAACGTTCTCCCTCGCTGCTCCTGCTGTCGCTGCCTGTTACCACGCCGCTCGGTCCATGTGTGGTGGGTGATTCTGTAACGGCGTTCTTCGTTTGTCAAAAGTAAGTCGGACCGAAATGCAGCGTGGTGGGTACTCATGTCTTTAATGAAATGAATTGCGGTACATGAAATAACTGAGACAAATACAAAACAACAAAACGGAACGTGAAACCTAATTACAGCCTATCTGGTGAAACTACACAGAGACAGGAACAATCACCCACAAAATACACAGTGAAACCCAGGCTACCTAAATACGGTTCCCCATCAGAGACAAGAATCACCTGACTCTGATTGAGAACCGCCTAAGGCAGCCAAACCTAAACTAAACACACCCCTAATCAACCACAATCCCAATGCCTATAAAAAACCCAATACGACAACACAATAACATAAACCCATGTCACACCCTGGCCTGACCAACTAATTAACTAAAACACAAAATACTAAGACCAAGGCGTGACAATTATTATAGATAACTGTATTATTATAGATAACTGTATTATTATAGACAACTCTATTATTATAGATAACTCTATTATTATAGATAACTTATAGATAACTGTATTATTATAGGTATCTGTATTATTTATAGATAACTCTATTATTATAGATAACTTATAGATAACTGTATTATTAGTAGTAACTGT
The DNA here is from genome assembly GCF_036934945.1 of Oncorhynchus masou masou. Classification (NCBI taxonomy): domain Eukaryota; kingdom Metazoa; phylum Chordata; class Actinopteri; order Salmoniformes; family Salmonidae; genus Oncorhynchus; species Oncorhynchus masou. The sequence goes on from NC_088216.1 coordinate 81,394,785, forward strand.
TATAGATAACTGTATTATTATAGCCTAGTGGTCTGGGTATTATTTATAGCCTAGGGTAGGGTAGGTGGCTATGGTGGCATGGTAGCCTAGTGGTGGCAGGGTAGCCTAGTGGTGGCAGGGTAGCTAGTGGTGGTAGGGTAGTGGTGGCAGGGTAGCCTAGTGGTGGCAGGGTAGCCTAGTGGTGGCAAGGTGGTGGCAGGGTAGCCTAGTGGTGGCAGGGTAGCCTAGTGGTGGCAGGGTAGCCTAGTGGTGGCAGGGTAGCCTAGTGGTGGCAGGGTAGCCTAGTGGTGGCAGGGTATGCTAGTGGTGGCAGGGTATGCTAGTGGTGGCAGGGTAGCCTAGTGGTGGCAGGGTAGCCTAGTGGTGGCAGGGTAGCCGTGGTGGCAGGGTAGCCTAGTGGTGGCAGGGTAGCCTAGTGGTGGCAGGGTATGCTAGTGGTGGCAGGGTATGCTAGTGGTGGCAGGGTATTCTAGTGGTGGCAGGGTAGCCGAGTGGTGGCAGGGTAGCCTAGTGGTGGCAGGGTATGCTAGTGGTGGCAGGGTAGCCGAGTGGTGGCAGGGTAGCCTAGTGGTGGCAGGGTATGCTAGTGGTGGCAGGGTATTCTAGTGGTTAGAGAGTTGGACTAGTAACCGGGGAGGTAGCCAGTTCAAATCCCCAAGCTGACAAGGTACAAATTTGTCGTTCTGCCCCTCAACAGGCAGTTAACCCACTGTTCCTAGGCCGTCATTGAAAATAAGAATTTGTTCTTAACTGACTTGTCTCGTTAAATAAAGGTAATAAACATAAAATTATAGGTTGGTATCTAATTTACAAATAAAATATATATATTTTTTCTTTAGGAATGTAGTGAAATAAAAGTAAAAGTTGTCAAAAATATCAATATTAAAGTAAGGTACAGACACCCCAAAAACTACTTAAGTAGTACTTTAGAGTATTTTTACTTAAGTACTTTACACCACTGCTCCCAGCAATAAGATGAATTCAGAAGACACGCCTCCCTTCCACACCCTTTTTTCCATAAACCACATGGGCCCAATTCCAAACCGACAGGGAATATTTGGAATTAGGCCGATATACTAGCCCTGTCACACCTTACCTCCATCCTGTGTGACCAGACAAAGTCATGGTTCCAATCCAACCACTCATTCAGTCCTTTTGGATTGGAACTGGGCCCTAGGCCACAGACAGAGGAGATGGGGAGGGAGTTTTGAACTGGGCCCTAGGCCACAGAAAGAGGGGGTGAGATGTGACAGCTCCCCCCACACACACACACACACTCACTCGCTCACCCATCTGTCCCAGAAGCCTCTGCTTCGAACCAAACTCTGAACTGAGATTGGCTCAGGAGGGGCGAGGGCCACAAAAAGCTCACTCTTGATTGCTACAGATGCTGCATGTAGATATGATGTCACATGATGTTGTGGTGTTGTTGTTGTGTTTGCGTTGGCTGCTGCCGGCTGTTGTTGAGTTGTGCTTCTTGTCTTCGATGCAGTGAACCCCCGCTGTTCGTTCTCCATCATCATTTGAATGAACTGCACCGTGTTCCTATATAACTGTTATTCTTTTGATTTGTGTTATTTATTGCTTTAGCTGACATGCATGTATCTTCTCTTTTCCTGTTGTTCTGCGTGTGGCTGAGGCTGCTCTGGCCGTCATGACCTGCTGTTCACCTGCTTTTAAAGCACCACGCATGTCACTACATAGAGAGGGAGGGGAAGTGATATGTGACTTGGGGAAGAGGACAAGTGTGTGTGTGTGTGTGTGTGTGTGGGGAAGGGGGGGGGGACTCATCTGTCCCAGTTTTGTCTTTAATGACTGGTCCCTATTCCCCACACACAAAGGAGGAAGGGATGGAGCAAAAGAGGGAGAGGAGAGGTTCGTTATTTCTGTGGAGTAGAGATGGCTGCTTCCACTGCCAGCCAGGAGATGGATGGTTTTAGGTCAGGCTCTCTAATTGGGCTTCCAAAAAAAGAGAGGGATGGAGAGGAAGGGATGGAGAGAGAAGGAGAGGAAGGGATGGAGAGAGAGAAGGAGAGGAAGGGATGGAGAGCGAGAAGGAGAAGGAAGGAGAGAAGGGATGAGAGAGAGGAGAGGAAGGGATGAGAGAGAGAAGGAGAGGAAGGGATGGAGAGAGAGAAGGAGAGGAAGGGATGGAGAGAGAGAAGGAGAGGAAGGGATGGAGAGAGAGAAGGAGAGGAAGGGATGGAGAGAGAGAAGGAGAGGAAGGGATGGAGAGAGAGAAGGAGAGGAAGGAGATGGAGAGGAGAAGGAGAGGAGAGGAGGGATGGAGAGAGAGAAGGAGAGGGGAAGGGATGGGAGAGGAAGAGAGAGAGAGAAGGAGAGGAAGGGATGGAGAGAGAGAAGGAGAGGAAGGGATGGAGAGAGAGAGGGAGAGGAAGGGATGGGGAGAGAGAAGGAGAGGAAGGGATGGAGAGAGAGAATGAGAGGAAGGGATGGAGAGAGAGAAGGGAGAGGAGAGGAGAGGAAGGAGAAGGGATGGAGAGAGAGAAGGAGAGGAGAGGATTACATGGAGAGAGAGAGAGGGAAGGGATGGAGAGGAGGAAGGGATGGAGAGAGAGAATGAGAGGAAGGGATGGAGAGAGAGAAGGAGAGGAAGGGATTATCCCCAGCAGAGGGGCATGGTGGAGCGCTGGAGAGAGAGAAGGAGAGGAAGGGATGGAGAGAGAGAAGGAGAGGAAGGGATGGGGAGTGAGAAGGAGAGGAAGGGATGGAGAGAGAGAATGAGAGGAAGGGATGGAGAGAGAGAAGGAGAGGAAGGGATGGAGAGAGAGAGAGAGAAGGAGAGGAAGGGATGGGGAGTGAGAAGGAGAGGAAGGGATGGAGAGAGAGATGTGGGATGGAGAGAGAGAGAGAGAGAGGAGAGGAAGGGATGGAGAGAGAGAAGGAGAGGAAGGGATGGAGAGAGTTCTAGTGAGGAAGGGATGGAGAGAGAGAAGGAGAGGAAGGGATGTATGGAGAGAGAGAAGGAGAGGAAGGGATGTGGAGAGAGAGAATTCTAGTGTGTGTGTATTGTGTTCTAGTGTGTTGTGAGTGTGTATATTGTGTTCTAGTGTGTTGTGTGTGTGTATTGTGTTCTAGTGTGTTGTGAGTGTGTATTGTGTTCTAGTGTGTTGTGAGTGTGTATTGTGTTCTAGTGTGTTGTGTGTGTGTATTGTGTTCTAGTGTGTTTGTATTGTGTTCTTTGTGTGTTTTTAGATGTTTTGTATCTGTGTGGGGTCAGTGGTCTGTGTGTGTATTGTGTTCTTGTGTGTGTGTATTGTGTTCTTTGTATGTATTGTATTCTTTGTGTGTTTTTAGACGTTTTGTATCTGTGTGGGGTCATTGGTCTCTGTGTGTGTGTGTGTGTGTGTTTAACAGTGTGTCTCCAACAGGGGTGTGATCAGTCCCACGGGGGGTGTGAAGGGAGGGCGGACTGCGCCCCTCCAGTGTTCTGCCGTGGCAGAGGGACACTCTAAACCTGTCCTCTGTGTGGACGCTACAGATGAACTGCTCTTTACGGGATCTAAGGGTACGTCAACGTTGCCACGACAACACCAACACTGTCCTCCCAGCTGGGGTCAGGAGTTTCTTCTTATCATGGTAGCTTGCCAGGAAAACCTTTGGACGTACTGTACATTTTAAAGAGGACATTTGTTGTTCACCATATAGACAAATAATAGATATCAGAGGAGGCTGGTGGAAGGAGCAATAGGAGGACAGGCTCATTGTAATGGCTGGATTGGATTGACAGAATGGAGTCAAACATGTGGTTTCCATGTGTTTGATTTATTCCATACCATTCCATTGACTCCATTCCAGCCATTACAATGAGCCTGTCCTCCTATATCTTCTTCCCCCAGCCTCCTCTGATATCTATTATTTGTCCTCTGATCCATGTACATATAAAAACAGACATTGAATTACACATTTTTTTTCCCAATCAATTCATTATCAAGACCGTAAATAGGCTGAAATAAAAACAGGTTAGAAGTTTTAGGTTTGTGGTTTTTTTGATCCGTCTCGCCTGGTCTCTCCTCATCAGACCAGACGTGTAAGATGTGGAACCTGGTGACGGGACAGGAGATCGTCACGTTGAAAGGCCATCCCAACAATGTGGTGTCAGTCAAGTACTGTTCCTCCTCCTGCCTCGTCTTCTCAGTCTCCACCTCATACATCAAGGTCTGGGACATACGAGACTCCGCCAAGTGTGTCCGCACCCTCACGTGAGTGGCTCTCTGTCTCTCTCCACCAATCACAGCTCACCGTACCCACGCTAACCCACCAATCAGTCTGTCTCTGTTATAGCCGAATGGAAATGTTGACTGTTAGGAAGGGAGATTATTCAGACAGCAAGACAGGATGTTTTAATGGTAACATGATATTTAATTGTTATTTTACCTTTATTTAACTAGGCAAGTCAGTTAAGAACAACTTCTTATTTTCAATGACGGACTAGGAACAGTGGGTTAACTGCCTGTTCAGGGGCAGAACGACAGATTTGTACCTTGTCAGCTCGGGGGTTTGAACTTGCAACCTTCCAGTTACCAGTCCAACGCTCTAACCACTAGGCTACCCTACCAAAGCAACACACAACAAAGTCAATAATGAGCTCGATCTTGATCTCAATGCCCCCCCCCCAACCCTCTCTCTCTCCAGGTCTTCAGGCCAGGTGATATCGGGGGATGCGTGTGCTGGCACCACCACCCGTACCATCACGGTGGCACAGGGTGAATACCAGATGAATCAGATCGCCCTCAACCCCTCTGGTTCTGTCCTCTATGCTGCCGCTGGCAACACTGTACGCACCTGGGACCTCACCAGGTAACAAACACACATTCAGGCACACACACACACACACAGACAGACACACATACAGACAGACACACTCACATACAGAGAGACACACACATACAGACACACACACATACAGACAGACACACACACACATACAGATAGACAGACACACACACACACATACAGATACACACACACATACAGACACACACACACATACAGGCACACTCACACACACATACAGACACACACACACATACAGACACACACACATACATACACATATACATACAGACAGACACACACACATACAGGCACACACACACACATACAGACACATACAGACACATACTTGCATTCTCTTTTGCTCTCTCTGTCTTTCTGTCTGCCTCTCTCTCGCTCTCGCTCTGTCTACCTCTCTCTCTCGCTCTGTCTACCTCTCTCGCTCTCTCGCTCTCTCGCTCTCGCTCGCTCTCTGTCTCTCTCTCCCTCTCTCTGTCTACCTCTCGCTCTCTCTCTGTCTCTCTGTCTCTCACTCTCTCTCTGTCTACCTCTCTCTCTCTCTCTCTCTCTCTCTCTGTCTACCTCTCGCTCTCTCTCTCTCTGTCTACCTACCATTCTCTCTGTCTCTCTCTCTGTCTACCTCTCGCTCTCTCTCTCTCTGTCTACCTACCGTTCTCTCTGTCTCTCTCTCTACTGTTTACTCTCTCTGTCTACCTACTGTTCTCTCTCTCTCTCTCTGTCTACCTACCATTCTCTCTGTCTCTCTCTCTCTCTCTCTCTCTCTCTCTCTCTCTCTCTCTCTCTCTCTCTCTCTCAGAATTAGGCGTAATAATGTCTCTCTCTCACCATGTCCCCCCCACTAGGATGACGGCGTTAGGGAAGCTGACAGGGCACATAGGTTCAGTGATGTGTCTGACTGTAGGTCAGTCTGTACAGGGCAGAGACCAGGTGGTCACCGGCTCCAAGGACCACTACGTCAAGGTACTACATACTGGGACAGAATCATGTTGATGTCGCACAGCGTTTAAATGTACTTTCCATTCTCATATGAGATAGATTGTTATTGTACCTTAGATAAATATGTCTGCTCCATCAATCAAGAGACTAGTGTTGAGCGAGAGTGATTCCATCTGTCAGAATACAGTCATGTACAGTATATACCGCCATTAGTGACAATTTCTCTGCTAGTTGTTTGCTCATGTTTCCTGACTGCTGTCCTCCTCTCTTCTTGGTAGGTGTTTGATGTGGCAGAGGGCATGCTGGGTAATGTAGGCCCATCCCATAACTTTGAGCCTCCTCACTACGACGGGATCGAGTGTCTGGCCATCCAGGGAGACGTGTTGTTCAGCGCGTCACGAGACAACGGCATCAAGAAGTGGGACCTGGAGCAACAAGAACTCACACAGGTAGAGAGAGAGAGTCTGTCTGTCTGTCACCAGTACTTCTGTGATCCTTTATAGAGGACCTTTAATGTCTAATAATCCTAGTCCTGTCTAATACACATAGTAAACTCCTGTAGAAATGATATCTTTACTCACATTAGATTGTCTATGGGTAGAAGTTTGTGGACAGAAACCCAGTCATCATATCATACTTCTGTGTCTGGGTGTTTCAGTGATGCTTTGTGAGTCACAGGTAAACGCTTGTTGTTGTTGTCAGATTAGTATCATAGCATGTTGAATGGGGTCCCGTGTGGCTCAGATGGTGCAGCATGGCGCCCGCAACGCCAGTGGGTTTGATTCCCACAGGAGACCAGTATGGGAAAAAAGTACAAACATGGATCCACTCCTTGCTGTAAGTTGCTCTGGATAAGAGTGAATGTCATATCATATCCAGGCGGTTTATGTATCAAGTCAACGACTAGTTGGATAACTCTATTATCTTCCGAACAGATTATTGTAACGTCTGTGTGTTTCCATTTTCCCGATAAAAGTTCTGTGAGTGGTCTAAGGCAATGCATCGCAGTGCTTGAGGCGTCACTACAGACCCGGGTTCGATCCCAGGCTTTGTCACAGTCGCCCGGGATCGTGAGGCGGCGCACTATTGGACCAGTGTCTTCCGGGTTAGGGGAGGGTTTGGCCAGCCCGGATTTCCTTTTCCCATCATGCTCTAGCGACTCCTTGTGGCGGCCCGGGTGCCTGCAAGCTGACTTCGGTCACCAGATGGATGGTGTTTCCTCCGATATATTTCCGGGTTAAGTGAGCAGTGCAGCTTGGCAGGGTCGTTTTTCGGAGCTCTTGATTTTCGCCTCTCCCGTGTACATAGGGGAGTTGCAGCGATGGGACAAGACTGTAACTACCGATTGGATATCACGTAGAAAGAAAAAAATCCACTGAATGAAAACTCTCTCCTCTCCTCAGCAAATCCCCAATGCTTGTGTATGTCTTTTTGTTTGCAAAACCTTTATAAATGGTGTTTTTCATCCTTTCCCCCAATACAAGTACACTAAGCAGAAGCTTCTCCTTCCTCTCTCCTGTCTGCCCTCAGCAAATCCCTAATGCCCATAAGGACTGGGTGTGTGCACTGGCCTATGTTCCAGGACGGCCCATGCTGCTGAGTGCATGTCGGGGGGGCATGCTGAAGGTGTGGAACGTTGACAACTTCACCCCCATAGGAGAGGTCAGGGGTCACGAGAGCCCTATCAACGCCATCTGCACCAACTCACGACACATCTTCACCGCTTCCAGGTAACACATTAGTATTACAACAAACAGTCTGTTGTTGTTGATGATGATGTTGTTGATGATGTTGTTGTAGCCAGGCTTTCCCCTGAGATTATTTCCCACTACATCCAGGCATGACATTACTACATATGATATAATCATAGGATGGGAATTGTCTTGGATTGTACTTGGGTTGTCTTGGATTGTCTTGGATTGTACTTGGATTGTACTTGGATTGTCTTGGATTGTCTTGGATTGTACTTGGGTTGTCTTGGATTGTACTTGGATTGTCTTGGATTGTACTTGGATTGTCTTGGATTGTACTTGGGTTGTCTTGGGTTGTACTTGGATTGTCTTGGATTGTACTTGGATTGTACTTGGATTGTCTTGGATTGTACTTGGATTTTCTTGGATTGTACTTGGGTTGTCTTGGATTGTACTTGGATTGTACTGGGATTATCTGGGATAGTCTTGGATGCACAGTACTGCTGTATAAAATCAAGTCAAATATATTGGGAGGGTAAGGTTATACAGTATATGTTGTGCTTGGTCTTTTCTGAGAAGATACTACAATGACAATCCAATGAGAAAAGGCTCTTTGTTGTTGTAAAATGCAACACGGTGACTGGTGCATGATTTTTTTCCCATCTCAACTATACATGGTTTTGGAATCACTCATCCCCAGACAGTTATACTGACCAGAGGCTTCGTAGAACTGAGCTGATGCCTGCGACCAGTCCTCTCATCAGCATGTTCAGTATGTTTGTCTGAGTGGCCTGTACTGTATGGAAGACTACTGACAACTGAGATGGCAACATACTGCTGCTGTGTTTCAGTCAGAGGGTGTGCATGGGCCTGCTTCATACTGTACCTCAAACAGTCCTCCCTGTACCCCCAACAGCCTCTGTCCTCCCTGTACCCCCAACAGCCTCTGTCCCCCCCGTAACCCCAACAGTCTCTGTGCTCCCTGTACCCCCAACAGCCTCTGTCCTCCCTATACCCCCAACAGCCTCTGTCCTCCCTATACCCCCAACAGCCTCTGTCCTCCCTATACCCCCAACAGCCTCTGTCCTCCCTATACCCCCAACAGCCTCTGTGCTCCCTGTACCCTCAACAGCCTCTGTCCTCCCTGTCCTCCCTACCCCCAACAGCCTCTGTCCTCCCTATACCCCCAACAGCCTCTGTCCTCCCTATACCCCCAACATCCTCTGTCCTCCCTGTACCCCAACAGTCTCTGTCCTCCCTTACCCCCAACAGCCTCTGTCCCCCCTGTACCCCCAACAGCCTCTGTCCTCCCTGTACCCCCAACAGCCTCTGTCCTCCCTATACCCCCAACAGCCTCTGTCCCCCCTGTACCCCAACAGCCTCTGTCCTCCCTGTACCCCAAACAGCCTCTGTCCTCCCTGTACCCCCAACAGCCTCTGTCCTCCCTGTACCCCCAACAGCCTCTGTCCTCCCTGTACCCCCAACAGCCTCTGTCCTCCCTGTACCCCCAACAGCCTCTGTCCTCCCTGTACCCCCAACAGCCTCTGTCCCCCCTGTACCCCCAACAGCCTCTGTCCTCCCTGTACCCCAACAGCCTCTGTCCTCCCTGTACCCCCAACAGCCTCTGTCCCCCCCCTGTACCCCAAACATCCTCTGTCCTCCCTGTACCCCAACAGCCTCTGTCCTCCCTGTACCCCCAACAGCCTCTGTCCTCCCTGTACCCCCAACAGCCTCTGTCCTCCCTGTACCCCCAACAGCCTCTGTCCTCCCTGTACCCCCAACAGCCTCTGTCCTCCCTGTACCCCCAACAGCCTCTGTCCTCCCTGTACCCCCAACAGTCTCTGTCCTCCCTGTACCCCCAACAGCCTCTGTCCTCCCTGTACCCCAAACAGCCTCTGTCCTCCCTGTACCCCCAACAGCCTCTGTCCTCCCTGTACCCCCAACAGCCTCTGTCCCCCCTGTACCCCCAACAGCCTCTGTCCTCCCTGTACCCCCAACAGCCTCTGTCCCCCTGTACCCCCAACAGCCTCTGTCCCCCCTGTACCCCCAACAGCCTCTGTCCTCCCTGTACCCCAAACAGCCTCTGTCCTCCCTGTACCCCAAACAGCCTCTGTCCTCCCTGTACCCCCAACAGCCTCTGTCCTCCCTGTACCCCCAACAGCCTCTGTCCCCCTCTGTACCCCCAACTGCCTCAGTCCTCCATGTACCCCAAACAGCCTCTGTCCTCCCTGTACCCCCAACAGCCTCTGTCCCCTCCCTGTACCCCCAACAGCCTCTGTCCCCCCCTGTACCCCAAACAGCCTCTGTCCTCCCTGTACCCCCAACAGTCTCTGTGCTCCCTGTACCCCCAACAGCCTCTGTCCTCCCTGTACCCCCAACAGCCTCTGTCCCCCCCTGTACCCCCAACAGTCTCTGTCCTCCCTGTACCCCCAACAGCCTCTGTCCTCCCTATACCCCCAACAGCCTCTGTCCTCCCTATACTCCCAACAGCCTCTGTTCCCCCCTGTACCCCCAACTGCCTCTGTCCTCCCTATACCCCCAACAGCCTCTGTCCTCCCTATACCCCCAACAGCCTCTGTCCCCCCCTGTACCCCCAACTGCCTCAGTCCTCCCTGTACCCCAAACATCCTCTGTCCTCCCTGTACCCCAAACAGACTCTGTCCCCCCCCCTGTACCCCCAACAGCCTCTGTCCCCCCTGTACCCCAACAGCCTCTGTCCCCCTGTACCCCAAACAGCCTCTGTCCTCCCTGTACCCCAACAGTCTCTGTCCTCCCTGTACCCCCAACAGCCTCTGTCCTCCCTGTACCCCAAATAGCCTCTGTCCTCCCTGTACCCCAACAGCCTCTGTCCTCCCTGTACCCCCAACAGCCTCTGTCCTCCCTGTAAGCATCAACAGCCTCTGTCCTCCCTGTACCCCAAATAGCCTCTGTCCTCCCTGTACCCCCAACAGCCTCTGTCCTCCCTGTACCCCCAACAGCCTCTGTCCTCCCTGTACCCCCAACAGCCTCTGTCCTCCCTGTACCCCCAACAGCCTCTGTCCCCCCTGTACCCCAAACAGCCTCTGTCCTCCCCCCCCTGTACCCCAACAGCCTCTGTCCTCCCTGTACACCCAACAGCCTCTGTCCTCCCTGTACCCCAACAGACTCTGTCCTCCCTGTACCCCAAATAGCCTCTGTCCTTCCTGTACCCCAACAGCCTCTGTCCTCCCTATACCCCCAACATCCTCTGTCCCCCCCTGTACCCCCAACAGCCTCAGTCCTCCCTGTACCCCAAACAGCCTCTGTCCCCCCTGTACCCCCAAACAGCCTCTGTCCCCCCTGTACCCCCAACAGCCTCTGTCCCCCCTGTACCCCCAACAGCCTCTGTCCCCCCTGTACCCCAAACAGCCTCTGTCCTCCCTGTACCCCAACAGTCTCTGTCCTCCCTGTACCCCCAACAGCCTCTGTCCTCCCTGTACCCCAAACAGCCTCTGTCCCCCTGTACCCCCAACAGCCTCTGTCCCCCCCTGTACCCCCAACAGCCTCTGTCCTCCCTGTACCCCAACAGCCTCTGTCCTCCCTGTACCCCAAATAGCCTCTGTCCTCCCTGTACCCCCAACAGCCTCTGTCCTCCCTGTACCCCCAACAGCCTCTGTCCTCCCTGTAAGCCTCAACAGCCTCTGTCCTCCCTGTACCCCCAACATCCTCTGTCCCCCCCTGTACCCCAAACAGCCTCTGTCCTCCCTGTACACCCAACAGCCTCTGTCCTCCCTGTACACCCAACAGCCTCTGTCCTCCCTGTACCCCCAACAGCCTCTGTCCCCCTGTACCCCCAACAGACTCTGTCCTCCCTGTACCCCAAATAGCCTCTGTCCTTCCTGTACCCCAACAGCCTCTGTCCTCCCTGTACACCCAACAGCCTCTGTCCCCCAACAGCCCTGTGCCCCAAACAGCCTCTGTCCCCCTGTACCCCAACAGCCTCTGTACCCCCTGTACCCCCAACAGCCTCTGTCCCCCCTGTACCCCAAACAGCCTCTGTCCTCGCTGTACCCCCAACAGCCTCTGTCCTCCCTGTACCCCAAACAGCCTCTGTCCCCCCTTTATCCCAACAGCCTCTGTCCCCCCTGTACCCCCAACAGCCTCTGTCCCCCTGTACCCCCAACAGCTTCTGTTCCCCCCTGTACCCCCAACAGCCTCTGTCCTCCCTGTACCCCCAACAGCCTCTGTCCCCCCTGTACCCCAAACAGCCTCTGTCCTCCCTGTACCCCCAACAGCCTCTGTCCTCCCTGTACCCCCAACAGCCTCTGTCCCCCCTGTACCCCCAACAGCCTCTGTCCTCCCTGTACCCCCAACAGCCTCTGTCCCCCCTGTACCCCCAACAGCCTCTGTCCCCCCTGTACCCCAACCAGCCTCTGTCCCCCCTGTACCCCCAACAGCCTCTGTCCCCCCTGTACCCCCAACAGCCTCTGTCCTCCCTGTACCCCAACCAGCCTCTGTCCTTCCTGTACCCATCTAACACCTTTCAAGCTTTCCACTCTCACCAAACCATCTGACTGAATACTCCTTTACTGAACTCAGCTTCATCTTGTACCCTAACCTGCTTTAACCTGTCCTCTTCCCTCTCTCCCAACTTCTATTCTCCTCTCTTCCCTCTCCTCCCTCCTTCTCTTCTCCTCTCTTTCCCCTTCTTGATTTTGTTTATCTTCTCTTCTCGTTTCTTTTCTTTTTTCCCTCTTCCCCTTCCCTTCCTCGCCTCTCCTTCTCCTCCCCCTTCTACTACCTCAGTGACTGCAGGGTGAAGTTATGGAGCTATGTCCCGGGTTTGACCCCCAACTGTCTTCCTCCCTGTACGGGTTCTGGCCATCAAACAACGCGCTACCAGCCTCCCGTGAGCCTTCCTGTACCCAGCTCACAACCCCGCTCTGTTCTCCTCTGTATTCATTCTCTTCATCTCTCTAGAGCCTCTGTCTCGCCCCCCCTCTGTTCTCCTCTGGAACTCATTAAGTCTCTTGTTTTTCCCTCTATTTTCCTCTCCCTGTCTTCATTTGGCTAATGCTCTTGCAATCTCTTCTCTGCTCTCCTCTGTACTCCTTTTATCCATTTCTTTCTCTTCTTCTTCTATGTTGCCCTCTCAAGACATCTCTTTATGTCTTCACAACACACTCTCCCAACTTCTCCTCTTCCGCTGTTACCCCTTTTGGTCTTCAAATGAAGATCCTAATAGGTAGAGACACTACAGTACTGTACGTATTCTCACTGTGAATTCATCTGAGAATAGAATAACCCCACTCCTGTCTTTGGCCATGTCAGCTGGATGCGCCTCTACCTCCTGTGTTAATTGGGTCCTTCCTACCAAGACACACACACACACAGTACGCACGCACACACACACACACACGCACACACACGCACACACACACACACTGTCGCACGCACACACACACACACACACACAGCACACACACAGTACGCACGCACACACAGTACGCACACACACACACACACACACACACACACACACACACACACACACACACACACACACACACACACACACACACACACACACACACACACACACACACACACACACACACACACACACACACACACACACCACTGCAACACACCCCAGTGAGCCCAGCTAGAAGCCTGATGTTGGCGGGGTTGGGGAGGGAGGGAGTGTATTACAGGGCATTAAAGCCTTGAATACGGTATTGCTCGGGAGGTTGTGAATGGAGAGGGGATTCAGAGTAAATTGGCAGCTCAGCTGGGAGTTTCTTATCAGGGATAGGAGAACTTCAGAGAAAGGAAGTTGTTTCACTTCTTATCTTCCTAATAGCAATTATACTATTTAAAAAACTTCAACTTAGAGCTATGTTGATCAGGTTGGGGGGATACAGGGAGGGGGATAGGAGAGTAGTGTATGTTGATTGGGGGATACAGGGAATAAGAGAGTACGTATGTTGATCGGGGTGGGGGTAGGATAGGAGAGTAGTGTATGTTGATCGGGGGATACAGGGAGGGGGATAGTATGTTGATCGGGGTGGGGGGTAAGAGCCGTATGTTGATCGGGGTGAAGGGGTGGTACATGTTGATCGGGGTGGGGGGGGTGGGGGTAGGAGACAGCCTATGTTGATCAGGGTGAGGGGTGGGGGGAGTCGGGGTGAGGGGTGGGGGTGGGGTAAAAGTATGTATGTCGATCGGGGTGGGGGGTAGGAGAGTATGTATGTTGATCGGGGTGAGGGGTGGGGGGGAGTATGTATGTTGATCGGGGTGAGGGGTGGGGGGGGGGGTAGGAGAGTATGTATGTCGATCGGGGTGGGGGGGGTACAAGGAGGGAGGATAGGAGAGTAGTGTATGTTGATTGGGGATACAGGGGAGGGGGATAAGAGAGTACGTATGTTGATTGGGATGGGGGGTGGATACAGGGAGGGAGGATAGGAGAGTACGTATGTTGATCGGGGTGGGGGGTAGGAGAGCACGTATGTTGATCGGAGCAGCAGTGAAAAGTACTCATTACATTTTGAATGCTTAGCAGGCCAGTAAAATAGTCAAATTCACACACTTATCAAGAGAACATCCCTTGTCATCCCTACTACCTCTGATCTGGTGGACTCAATAAACATACATGCTTCATTTGTAAATGATGTCTGAGTGTTGGAGTGTGCCCCCTAGTGTATTTTAGTGTATTTTAGCAGTTTAGCAAGTGTATTTTAGCAGTTGACTTTTGATACTTTCAGTTGATGTCGGAAGTTCACATACACCTTAGCCAAATACATTTAAACTCAGTTTTTCACAATTCCTGACATTTAATTCTAGTAAAATTCCCTGTCTTAGATCAGTTAGGATCACCAATTTATTTTAAGAATGTGAAATGTCAGAATAATAGTAGAGAGAATGATTTATTTCAGCTTTTATTTCTTTCTGTCACATTCCCAGTGGGTGAGAAGTTTACATACAATCAATTAGTATTTGGTAGCCCTTTAAATTGTTTAACTTGGGTCAAAGCGTTTCGGGTAGGCTTCCACAAGCTTCCCATAATAAATTGGGTGAATTTTGGCCCATTCTTCCTGACAGAGCTGGTGTAACTGAGTCAGGTTTGTAGGCCTCCTTTTGGAGCAGAGTCTTCTTCCTTGCTGAGCTGTCTTCCAGGTTATGTCGATATAGGACTCGTTTTCCTGTTTCCGCATCTTCACAAGGTCCTTTGCTGTTGTTCTGGGACTGATTTACACTTTTTGCACCAAAGTCGGTCATCTCTAGGAGACAGAACGTGCCTCCTTCCTGAGCGGTATGACGGCTGCATGGTCCCATGGTGTTTATACCTACCTATTGTTTGTACAGATGAACGTGGTACCTTCAGGCATCTGGAAATTACTCCCAAGGATGAACCAGACTTGTGGAGGTCTATAATTGTTTTTCTGAAGTCTTGACTGATTTCTTTTGATTTTCCCATGATCTCAAGCAAAGAGGCACTGAGTTTGAAGGTAGGCCTTGAAATATGTCCACAGGTACAACTCTAATTGACTCAAATGATGTCAATTAGCCAATCAGAAGCTTCTATGCCATGACATCATTTTCTGAAATTTTCCAAGCTGTTTAAGGGCACAGTCAACTAAGTGTATGTAAACTTCTGACTTCAACTGTAAGGATATTTTAAACCAAATACTTTTAGACTTTTACTCAAGTAGTACGTTACTGGGTGATGTTCACTTTTACTTGAGTCGTTTTCTATTAAGGTATCTTTACTTTTACTCAAGTATGACAATTGGGTACTTCTTCCACCACTGTTTGAGAGGGGACAGAAAGAGTGATGTGTGTTGTGACGCTTGCTCTATCTGAGGGGAGGTTGTATGGCACAGAGGAGAGGGATGTTTGATGTCTATTTTGGGCCTGATTCCTTTGTGCTCCCTAGAAGGTGGAGGACTCCAGTATCATCTGTGTGTGTCTCCTTGTGTGAACTGTATGTTTTGATGTCTTGTCCCTCTGGTGCTGTGTGGGAGTCACAGTGGAACTGTTTGAAGATGCTGCCAATTGAATCACTCTTTTCTTCTCTGTCTCTCTCAACTTGGTCTCCTCTGCTCTCCTCTTGTTCCCCCAACTGTCTCTGTCTCTCTCTCTTGGTCTCCTCTTGCTCTCCTCTTGTTCCCCCCCTCTGTCTCTCTCTCTCTCTCTTGGTCTCCTCTTGCTCTCCTCTTGTTCCCCCCCTCTGTCTCTCTCTCTCTCTCTTGGTCTCCTCTTGCTCTCCCCCTCTGTCTCTCCCTCTACCCTCTTGGTCTCCTCTGCTCCCCCCTGTCTCCCCTCTCTATCTCTTGCTCTCTTGGTCTCCTCCTGCTCTCCCCCAACTGTCTCTCTCCTCTTGGTCTCCTCTTGCTCTCTGTTCCCCCCTCTGTCTCCCCTCTCTCTCTTGGTCTCCTCTTGCTCTCCCCCTCTGTCTCCCCCAACTCTTGGTCTCCTCTGCTCTCTCCTCTGTCTCTCCCCAACTTGGTCTCCTCTGCTCTCCCCCTCTGTCTCTCCCTCTCTATCTCTTGGTCTCCTCTGGTCTCCTCTGCTCTCCCCCAACTGTCTCTCTCTCCTCTCTTGGTCTCCTCTTGCTCTCCCCCTCTGTCTCTCCCTGTCTCCCCTTGGTCTCCTCTGCTCTCCCCCTGTCTCTCCCTCTCCTCTTGGTCTCCTCTTGCTCTCCCCCTCTGTCTCTCTTGGTCCCCCAACTCCTCTTGTTCCCCTCCTCTGTCCTCCTCTCTCTCTCTGGTCCCCTCCCCTGTCTCTCCCTCTCCCTCTTGGTCTCCTCTTGGTCTCCTCTTGCTCTCCCCCCTCTGTCTCTCCCTCTTGCTCTCCCCCTCTGTCTCTCCCTCTCTCCCCTGGTCTCCTCTTGCTCTCCCCCTGTCTCCCCTCTCTCTCTTGGTCTCCTCTTGGTCTCCCCCCTGTCTCTCCCAGCTCTCTGGTCTCCTCTGCTGTCCCCCTCCCTCCTCTCTCTCTTGGTCCTCTTGCTCCCCCCTCTGTCTCCCCCAGCTCTGGTCTCCTCTTGCTCTCCCCCAACTGTCTCTCCCTATCTCTCTCTTGGTCTCCTCTTGCTCTCCCCCTCTGTCTCTCCCTCTCCCCTTGGTCTCCTCTTGCTCTCCCCCTCTGTCTCCCCCTCAGGTCTCTCTCTCTCCCCCTCTGTCTCTCCCTCAGCCTCTGCTCTCCCCCTCTGTCTCTCCCTCTCTCTCTGGTCTCCTCTTGTTCTCCCCCCTCTGTCTCTCCCTCTCCCTCTCTTGGCCTCCTCTGCTCTCCCTCCTCTGTCTCTCCCTCATTCTCTTGGTCTCCTCTTGCTCTCCCCCTCTGTCTCTGTCCTCTCTCTGGTCTCCTCTTGCTCTTCCCCCTCTGTCTCTCCCTGTCCCTCTTGGTCAGCCTCTGTCTCCCCCTCTGTCTCTCCCTCTCTCTGGTCTCCTCTTGCTCTTCCCCCTCTGTCTCTCCCTCTCTCTCTCTTGGCCTCCTCTTGCTCTCCCCCCTCTGTCTCTCCCTCTCACTCTTGGTCTCCTCTTGCTCTCCCCCCTCTGTCTCTCCCTCTCTCTCTTGGTCTCCTCTTGCTCTCCTCCCTCTGTCTCTCTCTCTTGCTTTCCTTCCCTCTGTCTCTCCCTCTTTCTATTGGTCTCCTTATGTCTCTCCATCTCTTTTTTGGTCTCCTGCTGCTCTCCTCCCTCTGTTTCTCCCTCTGTCTCTTGCTCTCCTCCCTCTCTCTCTCTCGCTCTCTCTTGCTTTCCTTTCCTCTGTCTGTCTCTCTTGCTCTCCCCCCTCTGTCTCTCCCTCTCTTGGTCTCCTCTTGGTCTCCCCCTCTGTCTCTCCCTCTACTCTCAAACTCCTCTTGCTGTCCCCCCCTGTCTCTCCCCAACAGGTCCTCTTGCTCCCCCCTCTGTCTCCCCCAACAGGTCTCCTCTTGCTCTCCCCCTCTGTCTCCCCCTCTCAGCTCTCTGGTCTCCTCTTGCTCTCCCCCAACTGTCTCTCCCTGTCTTGGTCTCCTCTTGCTCTCCCCCCTCTGTCTCTCCCTCTCTCTCTTGGTCTCCTCTGCTCTCCCCCTGTCTCTCCCTCTCAGCCTCTGGTCTCCTCTGCTCTCCCCCTCTGTCTCTCTCTCTCTCTCTCTTGGTCTCCTCTTGCTCTCAGCCCCTCTGTCTCTCCCTGTCTCCTCTTGCTCTCCCCCTCTGTCTCTCCCTCTCTCTCTCTTGGCCTCCTCTTGCTCTCCCCCTCTGTCTCCCCTCTCTCTTGGTCTCCTCTGCTCTCTCCCCTCTGTCTCTCCCTCAGCCTCTGGCCTCCTCTGCTCTCCCCCAACTGTCTCTCCCTCCCTGGTCTCCTCTTGGTCCCTCATGCCTCTCTGTCTCTCCCTCTTGGTCTCCTCTTGCTCTCCCCCTCTGTCTCTCCCTCTCTCTCAACAGCCTCTGCTCTCCCCCTGTCTCTCCCCAACTCCTCTGGTCTCCTCTGTGCTCTCCCAGCCTCTGTCTCTCCCTGGTCTCCTCTTGCTCTCCCCCTCTGTCTCTCCCTCTCTCTCCTCTTGGTCTCCTCTGCTCTCCCCCTCTGTCTCTCCCTCTCACTCTTGGTCTCCTCTGCTCTCCCCCTCTGTCTCTCCCTCTCTCTCTCTGGCCTCCTCTTGCTCTCCCCCTCTGTCTCTCCCTCTCACTCTTGGTCTCCTCTTGCTCTCCCCCTCTGTCTCTCCCTCTCTCTCTTGGTCGCCTCTTGCTCTCCCCCTCTGTCTCTCCCTCTCTCTCTCTTGGCCTCCTCTTGCTCTCCCCCCTGTCTCTCCCTCTCAGCTCTTGGTCTCCTCTGCTCTCCCCAGCCTCTGTCTCTCCCTGGTCTCCTCTTGCTCTCCTCCTCTGTCTCTCCTCTCTTGCTTTCCTTCCCTCTGTCTCTCCCTCTTCTCTTGGTCTCCTTATGTCTCTCCATCTCTTTTTTGGTCTCCTGCTGCTCACCTCCCTCTGTTTCTCCCTCTGTCTCTTGCTCTCCTCCCTCTCTCTCTCTCGCTCTCTCTTGCTTTCCTTTCCTCTGTCTCTCTCTCTTGCTCTCCCCCTCTGTCTCTCCCTCTCTCTCTTGGTCTCCTCTTGGTCTCCCCCCTCTGTCTCTCCCTCTCTCTCTTGGTCTCCTCTTGCTGTCCCCCCTCTGTCTCTCCCCTCTCTCTTGGTCCTCTTGCTCTCCCCCTCTGTCTCCCCCTCTCTTTCTTGTTCTCCTCTTGCTCTCCCCCTCTGTCTCCCCAACTCTCTCTTGGTCTCCTCTTGCTCCCCCCTCTGTCTCTCCCTCTCTCTCTTGGTCTCCTCTTGCTCTCCCCCCTCTGTCTCTCCCTCTCTCTCTCTGGTCTCCTCTTGCTCTCCCCCCTCTGTCTCTCCCTGTCTCTTGGTCTCCTCTTGCTCTCCCCCTCTGTCTCTCCCTCTCTCTGTCCCTCCAACAGCTCTCCCCCCTGTCTCTCCCTCCTCTCTTGGTCTCCTCTTGCTCTCCCCCTTCTGTCTCTCCCTCTCTCTCTCTTGGTCTCCTCTTGCTCTCCCCCTCTGTCTCTCAACAGCTCTCTGGTCTCCTCTGTGCTCTCCCCCTCTGTCTCTCCCTCTCTCTCTCTTGGCCTCCTCTTGCTCTGCCCCCTCTGTCTCTCCCTCTCTCTGGTCTCCTCTGCTCTCTCCCCTGTCTCTCCCTCTCTCTCTTGGTCTCCTCTTGCTGTCCCCCTCTCCCTCTCCCTCTCTCTTGGTCTCCTCCTGGTCTCCTCATGCTCTCCCCCTTTGTCTTCTCTCTCTCTTGGTCTCCTCTTGCTCTTCCCCTCTGTCTCTCCCTCCTCTCTTGGTCTTCTCTTGCTCTCCCCCCTGTCTCTCCCTCTCTCTTGGTCTCCTCTTGCTCTCCCCCTCTGTCTCTCCTTTCTCTCTTGGTCTCCTCTTGGTCTCCCCCTCTGTCTCTCCCTCTCTCTTGGTCTCCTCTTGCTGTCCCCCCTCTGTCTCTCCCTCTCTCTTGGTCCTCTTGCTCTCCCCCTGTCTCCCCCTCTCTTTCTTGGTCTCCTCTTGCTCTCCCCCTCTCTCCTCCTCTCTCTCTTGGTCTCCTCTTGCTCTCCCCCTCTGTCTCTCCCTCTCTCTCTCTGGTCTCCTCTTGCTCTCCCCCTCTGTCTCTCCCTCGCTCTCAATTCTTGGTCTCCTCTTGCTCTCTCCCTCTGTCTCTCCCTCTCTCTCTTGGTCTCCTCTTGCTCTCCCCATTATGTCTCTCCCTCTCTCTCTCTTGGTCTCCTCTTGCTCTCCCCCCTCTGTCTCTCCCTCTCTCTCTCTTGGTCTCCTCTTGCTCTCCCCCTCTGTCTCTCCCTCTCTCTCTCTTGGTCTCCACTTGCTCTCCCCCCTCTGTCTCTCCCTCTCTCTCTTGGTCTCCTCTTGCTCTCCCCCCTCTGTCTCTCCCTCTCTCTCTCTTGGTCTCCTCTTGCTCTCCCCCCTCTGTCTCTCTCTCTCTCTCTTGGTCTCCTCTTGCTCTCCCCCTCTGTCTCTCCCTCCTCTCTTTGGCCTGTCTTGCTCTGCCCCCTCTGTCTCTCTCTCTCTTGGTCTCCTCTTGCTCTCTCCCCTCTGTCTCTCCCTCTCTCTCTTGGTCTCCTCTTGCTCTCCCCCCTCTGTCTCTCCCTCTCTATCTCTTGGTCTCCTCTTGGTCTCCTCTTGCTCTCCCCCTTTGTCTCTCTCTCTCTTGGTCTCCTCTTGCTCTCCCCCCTCTGTCTCTCCCTCTCTCTCTTGGTCTTCTCTTGCTCTCCCCCTCTGTCTCTCCCTCTCTCTCTTGGTCTCCTCTTGCTCTCCCCCTCTGTCTCTCCTTCTCTCTCTTGGTCTCCTCTTGGTCTCCCCCTCTGTCTCTCCCTCTCTCTCTTGGTCTCCTCTTGCTGTCCCCCACTGTCTCTCCCTCTCTCTTGGTCCTCTTGCTCTCCCCCACTGTCTCCCCACTCTCTTTCTTGGTCTCCTCTTGCTCTCCCCCTCTCTCACCCACTCTCTCTTGGTCTCCTCTTGCTCTCCCCTCTGTCTCTCCCTCTCTCTCTCTTGGTCTCCTCTTGCTCTCCCCCTCTGTCTCTCCCTCTCTCTCACTCTCTTGGTCTCCTCTTGCTCTCTCCCCTCTGTCTCTCCCTCTCTCTCTTGGTCTCCTCTTGCTCTCCCCTTCTGTCTCTCCACTCCACACACACACCACTGTCTCTTGGTCTCCTCTTGCTCTCTCCCCTCTGTCTCTCCTTCTCTCTCTTGGTCTCCTCTTGCTCTCCCTCTTCTGTCTCTCCCTCTCTCTCTCTTGGTCTCCTCTTGTTCTCCCCCCTTCTCTCCCTCTTCTTGGTCTCCTCTTGCTCTCCCTCCTCTGTCTCTCCCTCACTCTCTTGGTCTCCTCTTGCTCTCTCCCCTCTGTCTCTCCCTCTCTCTTGGTCTCCTCTTGCTCTCGGTTTCCTTCCCTCTGTCTCTCCCTCTTTCTCTTGGTCTCCTTATGTCTCTCCATTTCTTTTTTTGTCTCCTGCTGCTCTCCTCCCTCTGTTTCTCCCTCTGTCTCTTGCTCTCCTCCCTCTCTCTCGCCCTCTCTTGCTTTCCTTTCCTCTGTCTCTCTCTCTTGCTCTCCTCCCTCTGTCTCTCTTTCTTTCTCTCCTCCCTCTGTCTCTCTCTCTCTTGCTTTACTCTGTCTCTCTCTCTTTCTCTCCTCCCTCTGTCTCTCTCTCTCTTGTTTTCCTTTCCTCTTTCTCTCCCTCTCTCTCTTTCTCTCCTCCCTCTGTCTCTCTCTCTCTCTTTGCTTTCCTCTCCTCTTTTCTCCCTCCCTTTGTCTCCTCCCTTCTCTCTCTCTCTTTTTCGTTTCCTCTGTCATCTCCCTAATTCTAGCTAAAAATTCCTGTCTCCTCTGTCTCTCCCTCTCTTTTATTTTAAGTCTCTCTCTCTGTCTCCTCCCTCTGTCTCTCTCTCTCTCTTGATTTCCTTTCTTCTGTCTCTCCCTTTCTTTGCTCTCCTCCCTCTGTCTCTCCCTTTCCTCCCTCTTAGTCTTCTCTTAGCTTTCCTTTAAATCTGTCTCTCCCTTCTCTCAAACTCTTCCCTCTGTCTCTCCTCTTGCTTCCTTTCCTCTTTCTCTCCCTCTCTCTTTTCTCTCCTCCCTCTGTCTCTCTCTCTCTTGCTTTCCTTTCCTCTGTCTCTCCCTCTCTCTCTTGCTTTCCTTTCCTCTGTCTCTCTCTCTTGCTCTCCTCCCTCTGTCTCTCCCTCCCTCTTGCTCTCCTCCCTCTGTCTCTCTCTCTTGATTTCCTTTCCTCTGTCTCTCTCTCTTGCTCTCCTCCCTCTGTCTCTCTCTCTTTCTCTTCTCCCTCTGTCTCGCTCTCTTGCTTTCCTTTCCTCTGTCTCTCTCTCTTTCTCTCCTCCCTCTGTCTCTCTCTCTCTCTTGACTTTCCTTTCCTCTGTCTCTGAGTCTCTCTCCTTGTCCTCCCTCTCTCTCTTCTCTCCTTGCTGAGCTTCCTTTCAGGCCCTCTCTGTCTCTCCTCCTTCTGTCTCTTTTCCTTGTTTCCTCCAGTCTCTTCACTTGGTCTTCCCTGTCTCTTCTCTTCTGATTTTTCCTCTGTCTCTCAAGCCCTCTTGCTCTCCTCCCTCTGTCTCTCTCTTGCTTTCCTTTCCTCTGTCTCTCCCGCTCTCTCTTGCTCTCCTCCCTCTGTCTATCTCTCTTTCAATTCTTTCTCTCTCTCTCTCTCTTGCTTTCCTTTCCTTTGTCTCTCTCTCTTTCCTCCTCCCTCTGTCTTTTCTTGATTTTCTCAGCTCTTTCAAAGAGGTCTCTCTCTTGCTTTCATTTGTAGGTCTCTTCTTTCTCTGTCCCTCTCTTTCTCTCTCTTAAACTTTCAAATGTCTGTCTCTTTCTCTCAATCCCTCTGTTCTCTCTCCATGTTCATTTTCTGAAATTTTCCTTTTCTTCCTCCCACTGTCTCTCTCTCTATGTCTCCTCCCTCTGTCTTCTCTCTCTCTTGCTTTCCTTTCTTCCAAATACTCTTTGACTCTCCTCCCTCTGTCTGTACTCTTTCTTTCCTCCCTCTGTCTCTCTCTTCTTGCTTTCTTTCCTCTGTCTCTCCCTCTCTCTCTTTCTCTCTCCCTCTGAGGGGACAGAAAGAGTGGAGTGACTTTCCTTTCCTCTGTCTCTCTCTGTCTTTCTCTCCTCCCTGTGCTCTCTCTCTGGAGGACTCTTGCTGTCTTTCCTCTGTCTCTCTCTCTTTTGCTTTCTTTCCTCTGTCTGGGCTCTCCTCCCTCTGTCTCTCCCTCCCTGTTTGAAGATGCTGCCAATTGAATCTCCCTCTGTCTTTCTTTCTCTTCTCCCTCTCTCTCTCTTGCTCTTTCCTCTGTCTCTCTCTTGCTCTCCTCCCTCTGTCTCTCTCTCTCTCTTGCTCTCCTCTTGCTCTCCCTCTGTCTCTCCCTCTCTATCTCTCTGGCTTTCCTTTCCTCTTTCTCCCTCTCTCTCTTTCTCTCCTCCCTCTGTCTCTCTCTCTCTGGTCTCTCTCTTGCTCTCCCCCTCTGTCTCTCCTCTGTCTCTCTTTTCCTCTGTCTCTCCTCTCTGCTCTCCTCCCTCTGTCTCTTCTTGTCTTCTCCTCTCCTCTCTCTTGCTCTCTGTCTCTCTCTCTGCTCTCCTCCCTCTGTCTCTCTCTCTCTCTTGGTCTCCTCTGTCTCTCTTCTCTCCCCCTCTGTCTCTCTCTCTCTTGGTCTCTCTTGCTCTCCCCCTCTGTCTCTCTCCTCTCTCTCTCTTGGTCCTCTTGTCTCTCCCTCTGTCTCCCCCTCTGTCTCTCTCTCTCTTCTCTCCTCCCTCTGTCTATCTCTCTCCCCTTGTCTCTCTCTCTCTTTGCTCTGTCTTTGTCTCTCTTGCTTTCCTTGTCCTCTATCTGTCTCTCCTCTGTCTCTCTCTTTTCTCTCCTCCCTCTGTCTCTCTCTCTCTTTTTTGCTCTGTCTCTCTCTCTTTCTCTCCTCCCTCTCTTTCTCTCTCTTGCTCTTTCTCTGTCTCTCTCTCTTCTCTCTCCCTCTGTCTCTCTTGCTTTCCTTTCCTCTGTCTCTCCCTCTCTCTGCTCTCTCCTCCCTCTGTCTCTCTCTTTCTCTCCTCCTCTGTCTCTGCTCTCCTCTTGCTCCTCTGTCTCTCCCTCTTCTTGCTCTCCTCCCTCTGTCTGTCTCTCTTTCTTTCCTCCCTCTGTCTCTCTCTCTTGCTTTCCTCCCTCTGTCTCTCTCTCTTTCTCTCCTCCCTCTGTCTCTCTCTCTCTCTTGCTTTCCTTTCCTCTGTCTCTCTCTCTGGCTCTCCTCCCTCTGTCTCTCTCTCTCTCTTGCTCTCCTTTCCTCTGTCTCTCCCTCCCTCTTGCTCTCCTCCCTCTGTCTCTCTCTCTTGCTTTCCTTTCCTCTGTCTCTCCCTCTCTCTCTTTCTCTCCTCCCTCTGTCTCTCTCTCTTGCTTTCCTTTCCTCTGTCTCTCTCTCTTGCTCTCCTCCCTCTGTCTCTCTCTCTCTCTTGCTCTTTTCTCTGTCTCTCCCTCCCTCTTGCTCTCCTCCCTCTGTCTCTCTCTTGCTTTCCTTTCCTCTGTCTCTCCCTCTCTCTCTTGCTCTCCTCCCTCTGTCTCTCTCTCTTTCTCTCCTCCCTCTGTCTCTCTCTCTCTCTTGCTTTCCTTTCCTCTGTCTCTCTCTCTTTCTCTCCTCCCTCTGTCTCTCTCTCTTGCTTTCCTTTCCTCTGTCTCTCCCTCTCTCTCTTTCTCTCCTCCCTCTGTCTCTCTCTTGCTTTCCTCTGTCTCTCTTCTCCTCCCTCTCTCTTGCTTTCTTTCTTTCCTCTGTCTCTTCTCTCCCCTCCTCTGTCTCCCTCTCTCTTGCTTTCCTTTCCTCTGTCTCTCTCTCTTCTCTCTCCTCTGTCCTCTGTCTCTCCCCCTCTGTCTCTCTCTCTTTCCTTTCCTCTGTCTCTCCTCTTTCTCTCCTCCCCTCTCTCTCTCTCTTGCTTTCCTTTCCTCTGTCTCTCTCTCTCTCTCCTCCTCTGTCTCTCTCTCTGTCTCCTCCTCTGTCTCTCTCTCTCTCTCCCCTCTGTCTCCCTCTCTCTCTTGCTTTCCTTTCCTCTGTCTCTCCCTCTCTCTCTTTCTCTCCTCCCTCTGTCTATCTCTATTTCTCTCCTCCCTCTGTCTCTCTCTCTCTTGCTTTCCTTTCCTCTGTCTCTCTCTCTTTCTCTCCTCCCTCTGTCTCTCTATCGCTCTTGTTTTCCTCTCCTCTGTCTCTCTCTCTTTCTCTCCTCCCTCTGTCTCTCTCTTGCTTTCATTTCCTCTGTCTCTCTCTCTTTCTCTCCTCCCTCTCTTTCTCTCTCTTGCTTTCCTTTCCTCTGTCTCTCTCTCTTTCTCTCCTCCCTCTGTCTCTCTCTCTCTTGCTTTCCTTTCCTCTGTCTCTCCCTCTCTCTCTTTCTCTCCTCCCTCTGTCTCCCTCTCTCTCTTGCTTTCCTTTCCTCTGTCTCTCCCTCTCTCTCTTTCTCTCCTCCCTCTGTCTCCCTCCCTCTGTCTCTTGCTTTCCTTTCCTCTGTCTCTCCTTCTCTCTCTTTCTCTCCTCCCCTCTGTCTCTCTCTCTTTGCTTTCCTCCTCTGTCTCTCTCTCTTCTCTCCTCCCTCTGTCTCTCTATTTCTCTCTCCCTCTGTCTCTCTCTCTCTTGCTTTCCTTTCCTCTGTCTCTCCTTCTCTCTCTTTCTTTCCTCCCCCTCTCTCTCTCTCTCTTGCTTTCCTTTCCTCTGTCTCTCTCTCTTTCTCTCCTCCCTCTGTCTCTCTCTCTTGCTCTCCTCCCTCTGTCTCTCTCTCTCTTGCTTTCCTTTCCTCTGTCTCTCCCTCTCTCTTTTCCTCCTCCCTCTGTCTCTCTATTTCTCTCCTCTCTGTCTCTCCTCCCTCTCTGTCTCTCTCTCTTGCTTTCTTTTCCTCCTCTCTCTCTCTCTCTTGCTCTCCTCCCTCTGTCTCTCTCTCTTTCTCTCCTCCCTCTGTCTCTCTCTCTTGCTCTCCTCCCTCTGTCTCTCTCTCTCTTGCTCTCCTCCTCTGTCTCTCCCTCCCTCTTGCTCTCCTCCCTCTGTCTCTCTCTCTCTCTTTTGCTTTCCTTCCCTCTGTCTCTCCCTCCCTCTTGCTCTCCCCTCTGTCTCTCCCTCTCTCTTGGTCTCCTTATGTCTCTCCCTCCCTCTCTCTTGGTCTCCTTATGTCTCTCTCTCTCTCTCTTGGTCTCCTTATGTCTCTCCCTCTCTCTTGGTCTCCTTATGTCTCTCCCTCTCTCTCTCTTGGTCTCCTTATGTCTCTCTCTCCCTCTCTCTCTCTCTCTCTCTCTCTCTCCTCTCTCTATCTCTCCCCCGCTCTCTTCTGTATGTCATTGAATGTTTCTATGCTCTCGTTCTGTCTGGCATCTCTCTCTCTCCGTCTCTCTCTCCGTCTCTCTCTCACTCTCACTCTCTCTTTCTCTCTCTAGTGATATGACAGTGAAGATCTGGTCAGCAAAGGAGGGGAAAAAGAGGTGACGGTCGAGCGGAGCGTTAGTGTGACATCATCATCAGTGGCCATCTTTTACTGAGGGCCTTCACCCCTGAACTCTGACCCTCACACCTCAACCAATCAGGTGTGACACGACAGGACGTCATGGTTACCAATCATTACCGGGACGACTAAAGTTTTGATGGCATGTGTGGTCGCAAATTTTACTCTCCTCTGAAGAAAAAAAACATATTAGGAGTGTCTTGAACTGAAATGCAAAACAGTGAAGTTTGATAGTTTTTGCCTTTTCTTGTTTCAAGTACCAATCCCTCTCTAAGTGCCATTGAGATGTGATGTGATTTGGACAAGATAAAACCTTTCCTTTGCCATATAATGCCTGTCTGTCTGAGGGACGTTCCATAGACACAGAGCTACAGACTGAATGAACTGCTTCTATTTAATACTCCTTCAATAAGAACCAGGACTCCAGGGAGTGAACCGACCCAGGCACAACACCATTCCTGCACTGACTGGACACTTCCAGAGAGGAGGGCTGTTACTGTTTCATTCTCTGGTCTGAGTGTATTTGATGTGTTTGATACCATTCCATTGATTCCGTTCCAGCCATTACGATGAGACGTCTTTCCCAATTAAAGTTCCACGGGGCCACTGCGGTGTACACTACACAGTAGGTAAACCTCAGAGAGGACTGAGGTGTCTCAGTGTACACTACACAGTAGGTAAACCTCAGAGGACTGAGGTGTCTCAGTGTACACTACGCAGTAGGTAAACCTCAGAGAGGACTGAGGTGTCTCAGTGTACACTACACAGTAGGTAAACCTCAGAGAGGACTGAGGTGTACTGTACACAATATACAGTAGGTAAACCTCAGAGAGGACTGAGGTGTACTGTACACTACACAGTAGGTAAACCTCAGAGAGGACTGAGGTGTACTGTACACTACGCAGTAGGTAAACCTCAGAGAGGACTGAGGTGTACTGTACACAATATACAGTAGGTTTGTTACTGAACAGTTTGTTGAGTTCATCTCAGCCCTGTGTGGTTCCTGTGTCTTCTTCTCTGAAATAGCCCTAATGACATCACCACTGTCACCAGTCCTGTTTGGAGCACACACACACACACACACACACACACACACACACACACACACACACACACACACACACACACACACACACACACACACACACACACACACACACACACACACACACACACACACACACACACACACACACACACACACACACACACACACACACACACACACGCCATACTGTCATCAGACTAGGAGTGCTTACTCTAGCAAGAATACATGAATACACACATAGGCAGGATTATAAGCACACACACACACACACACACACACATTATCTCCTCCAGCCCTACCAAGCAGTCCCTCCACAAGGGCCACCGTAGTCCCTATATAGGGCACTACTTTTGGCCAGGGCCAACAGGGCTCTAGGACAACAGGGCTCTAGGGACAACAGGGCTCTAGGACAACAGGGCCAACAGGGCTCTGGGGACAACAGGGCTCTAGGACAACAGGGCTCTAGGGCCAACAGGGCTCTAGGGCCAACACGGCTCTAGGACAACAGGGCCAACAGGGCTCTAGGACAACAGGGCCAACAGGGCTCTAGGACAACAGGGCCAACAGGGCTCTGGTTGAAAGTAGCACACTATGTTGGAAATAAGGTGCAATTTAGGAGGCAAACCCTCTCTCTCTCCACACTTCAATAAGCACCATGCAAATGACCATCTCAACCTCTCCCCTCTCCTGTTCCCCAGTGAGTCTGATATGCGGTGTGCTTCCTCTTTGAGCTTATTAGGAGTTCAGTAGCGAAGCGAAATCAAGCAATTTGAAAAAAAAAACCTTTGAAGGCTCACTCCCCTGACTCCTCGTCTGAGCTCCAGACATTTGGTATGTAGGTCCCTCTCCTCACAGGGGAAATTATTGCCTCAACGACCATGATGGATTTTCCGCCATTTTGAATGTTGTGAAGAACATTTACCGATCTGCACAAAACGTGACATCTTTCATCTATGGGTCCAAGGTCTCTCAATGCACTATTTTCCCAGGCTAATATGTCAAGCAACGAATAAACACAAATGTGTGTGTGGTCTCACACATAAATGACTATAAATCAGTCACGGATATTCCTATTTTAATCAAACTTTGTACACATGTTGCAAACACTGTCAAGACTCAACATATATGACCACCCGGCTTGATTCGATCGTACGTAGCAAAATTTTAAATTGTATTTTTTACATTGGATAAAAGTAGAGACTTCGAGCTATAAAATAGTATATCATACACCACAGTTGAGGAACAATGAGAAAGTAATTCTGCTTTGAAAGTTGATAAACTGGTAACCTCACTTTTGAGAAAATGGCCCTTGAAAGTTTTGGTACCTACTGGAGAGGTCTTCTTTGTCTGCACCCATTCAGCATTATTCACACCCTCTGAAGCATTAGCCCCGCCCATCTCTTTAAGGATTCACATTTGAGGCTATGTGTCACGTGTGCTCCCTCTCTGACCTCTAGGTCACCAGGCTGCTCGCTAGGGCGGACACCTGTCACCATTGTTACGCACACCTGTCACCATTGTTACGCACACCTGTCACCACACCTGCGCATCATCAGACTCACCTGGACTCTGTCACTTCCCTGATTACCTTCCCTATCTATGTCACTCCCTTTGGTTCCTTCCCTATCTATGTCACTCCCTTTGGTTCCTTCCCTATGTATGTCACTCCCTTTGGTTCCTTCCCTATCTATGTCACTCCCTTTGGTTCCTTCCCTATCTATGTCACTCCCTTTGGTTCCTTCCCTATCTATGTCACTCCCTTTGGTTCCTTCCCTATGTATGTCACTCCCTTTGGTTCCTTCCCTATGTCTGTCACTCCCTTTGGTTCCTTCCCTATGTATGTCACTCCCTTTGGTTCCTTCCCTATCTATGTCACTCCCTTTGGTTCCTTCCCTATCTATGTCACTCCCTTTGGTTCCTTCCCTATCTATGTCACTCCCTTTGGTTCCTTCCCTATGTCTGTCACTCCCTTTGGTTCCTTCCCTATCTATGTCACTCCCTTTGGTTCATTCCCTATCTATGTCACTCCCTTTGGTTCCTTCCCTATGTATGTCACTCCCTTTGGTTCCTTCCCTATCTATGTCACTCCCTTTGGTTCCTTCCCTATCTATGTCACTCCCTTTGGTTCCTTCCCTATGTATGTCACTCCCTTTGGTTCCTTCCCTATGTATGTCACTCCCTTTGGTTCCTTCCCTATGTATGTCACTCCCTTTGGTTCCTTCCCTATGTATGTCACTCCCATTGGTTCCTTCCCTATGTATGTCACTCCCTTTGGTTCCTTCCCTATCTATGTCCCTCCCTTTGGTTCCTTCCCTATCTATGTCCCTCCCTTTGGTTCCTTCCCTATCTATGTCACTCCCTGTGGTTCCTTCCCTATATATGTCCCTCCCTTTGGTTCCTTCCCTATATATGTCACTCCCTTTGGTTCCTTCCCTATGTATGTCACTCCCTTTGGTTCCTTCCCTATGTATGTCACTCCCTTTGGTTCCTTCCCTATGTATGTCACTCCCTTTGGTTCCTTCCCTATGTATGTCACTCCCTTTGGTTCCTTCCCTATATATGTCACTCCCTTTGGTTCCTTCCCTATGTATGTCACTCCCTTTGGTTCCTTCCCTATGTATGTCACTTCCCTGATTACCTTCCCTATGTATGTCCCTCCCTTTGGTTCCTTCCCTATATATGTCACTCCCTTTGGTTCCTTCCCTATGTATGTCACTCCCTTTGGTTCCTTCCCTATGTATGTCACTCCCTTTGGTTCCTTCCCTATGTATGTCACTCCCTTTGGTTCCTTCCCTATGTATGTCACTCCCTTTGGTTCCTTCCCTATCTATGTCACTCCCTTTGGTTCCTTCCCTATGTATGTCACTCCCTTTGGTTCCTTCCCTATGTATGTCACTCCCTTTGGTTCCTTCCCTATGTATGTCACTCCCTTTGGTTCCTTCCCTATGTCTGTCACTCCCTTTGGTTCCTTCCCTATATATGTCACTCCCTTTGGTTCCTTCCCTATGTCTGTCACTCCCTTTGGTTCCTTCCCTATGTCTGTCACTCCCTTTGGTTCCTTCCCTATGTCTGTCACTCCCTTTGGTTCCTTCCCTATGTCTATCACTCCCTTTGGTTCCTTCCCTATGTATGTCACTCCCTTTGGTTCCTTCCCTATGTCTGTCACTCCCTTTGGTTCCTTCCCTATGTATGTCACTCCCTTTGGTTCCTTCCCTATGTATGTCACTCCCTTTGGTTCCTTCTCTATGTCTTTCACTCCCTTTGGTTCCTTCCCTATGTCTGCCACTCCCTTTGGTTCCTTCCCTATGTCTGCCACTCCCTTTGGTTCCTTCCCTATGTCTGTCACTCCCTTTGGTTCCTTCCCAAGGCGTAATTGTTTCTGTTCCAGTGTCATGTCTGTGCGTTGTTTGTGTTTCTTGTTTTGTATTTAGTTGCGTTTATTTATTAAAACACTCACTCCCTGAACTTGCCTCCCGACTCTCAGCACACTCGTTACACTATGTACTAAACAACATAGGATTTTAAGACTAAAGGCTGGTTTATACTACGAGTGTGTTCTTAAATGTAATCTGGAGTACCAGCGTTTGTTCTGGTCGTTCGTAAATTCAGAGCGTTTCTCTCTCGGTGGGTTCAGAGCATTTCTCTCTCGGGGGTTCAGAGCGTTTCTCTCTCAGGGTGTTCAGAGCGTTTCTCTCTCGGGGGGTTCAGAGCATTTCTCTCTCGAGGGGTTCAGAGCGTTTCTTTCTCAGGGTGTTCAGAGCGTTTCTCTCTCAGGGGGTTCAGAGCGTTTCTCTCTCAGGGTGTTTAGAGCGTTTCTCTCTCGGGGTTTCAGAGCATTTCTCTCTCGGGGTGTTCAGAGCGTTTCTCTCTCGGGGTTTCAGAGCATTTCTCTCTCGGGGTGTTCAGAGCGTTTCTTTCTCGGGGGGTTCAGAGCATTTCTCTCTCGGGGGTTCAGAGCATTTCTCTCTCGGGGTTCAGAGCGTTTTCTCTTCGGGGTTCAGAGCATTTCTCTCTCGGGGGGGATCAGAGCGTTTCTCTCTCCAGGGTTTCAGAGCGTTTCTCTCTCGGGGGGTTCAGAGCGTTTCTCTCTCGGGGGGTTCAGAGCGTTTCTCTCTTGGGGGGTTCAGAGCATTTCTCTCTTGGGGGGTTCAGAGCATTTCTCTCTCGGGGGTTCAGAGCATTTCTCTCTCGGGGGGTTCAGAGCGCTGATCTCTCAGGGGGTTCAGAGCGTTGATCTCTCAGGGGGTTCAGAGCGTTTCTCTCTCGGGGATTCAGAGCCACACTGGACGCTCTGGCAGAGGAGTTGGGTTGATCTGACCTCAAAACGGCAGTCCAACACCCAAGCTAACTGTCTCGAGTTAACTAGCTACTTTCAGACACACATGAGAGAATAACCCTCGGACCATTTTACTCGCCCTAGTAGAGCTGGTTAGGCTGTTTTCATGTTCCCCAGAGAGTTGGTGACTCTAACTGTGCTGCTGGCAACAATTTAATTACGCTTTTTGCCGACGGTTACTGACACTGGTCATATTCAACGGGTGTTGAGCGTTCGTAAATTCATCAGTTATCCTGTGCTCTCGTCACACTCAGACGACAGCGCTCTGAAATCGGAGTAGATAACCAGAGGGAATTTACCAGCTTCGTCTATCGACTATTGTCGCAGTGACATCATACACATTCTATTGAAATAGTTACTTGCATAGTGGAGTCTTGTAGCTAGACAGCTAGCTAAACAATGAACCATAATCCCAACCCATGACATTACTACCCTGCATGAATCTGCGCGTAGCTAACCAACCAGGTTCAATGTTAGCTAGCTAACATTAGACTATAACTAGCAATGCAAATGGATATTAATATTACTACACAGATCATACACATAACATTAGCTAGCTAACCAGCTGGTTAACATTAGCTAGCTAGCTAACAGTACACTTTAACTTGAAATGAAAACGACTTTCTGACAGATTTAGAAATGTGTAATATCTGGAAATGTAGCTAGCTAGACTCTTACTCGTGTACATGGATGGACACTTCTCCCTCTCTGTCACACGCCATCGTTGTCCTTAGTTTAACGATGTAATCCAGAGACCAGTGTTTATACAACAGCCTTCTGTGTTCTCTTTTCGACTCCGTCTGCTTAATTGCAATCAAACGGCAGAATCTCCTTCACTATCATACTCTAATTCCACTGATTTCAAAACTCGGTGCTCCAGAAAGTGGAGAGCAACTCTAATGTAGTTCTACTTCCTGATCTCTTTCAAAAAAGCTGCGTTAGAAAGGATTATCAACACATACTAACCAGGTCATATTATAGACAGAAGCATGCTACATGGCAGACCAATCCAATCATATTATAGACAGAAGCATGCTACATGGCAGACCAATCCAATCATATTATAGACAGAAGCATGCTACATGGCAGACCAATCCAATCATATTATAGACAGAAGCATGCTACATGGCAGACCAATCCGAACTCATCTTTCGGCATGTCCAGCCCACTCATTATCTCAGCCAATCATGGGCTAGAGGGAAGGTTGCTGACTTTTTCCATCGCTAAACCAACTAGGCTCATAATTTAACAATTGCATTCGTATTTACAGATGGCATACAAGTTTGTTATTAAGGCAAATGAAAGTTCACATGTTCCAGAAGGCATTTCTGCCCAAAAAGTTTACGTTCAAATGGTTCTCCTGTGAAGTAGTGACACGCGACATACGTCTCGTTTCCTGAAACGAGTCACATATGCAAGCACCTTCATATTGACCTCACGGTGGCGCTATAACACACATATTTTTTATAACTATTGATCTGTTTGACTCAGAGCGATGGAATTTCGCACACATGTTCAATGTTATGAGTCTAGATAACCTGTAAATAATGGTTGAGTTTGGCCACATTGTGGTGCTGTAGGACAGGAAAAACCATTCATGCAACCTCATTGGCTCATAGCAGCCATATTGTTTCAGCTAGTCTTGGAAAATAGTGCATTTGAAGATGGCAACTCATAGATGCTATATCCCTAATTTGGTGCCGATTGGTCCAGCAGTTGTGGAGAAGAAGAGGTTTAAAAGTAGTCAACATAATTGAAAACTGTCCAAAATACATCGAAAGCACAATTATATATTGGATGATCAGTTTGGTTTTGATTTGGCAAGCATGATGAACAGTACAGAAGTAGCTCGACCAAGGGTGACATGTCCAAGTTGTCCTAATGATGACACAGGGGACACACAGCTGAACCCCGGTAACGCTGCTTCCAGCATTATTTAGCTGCTGCACCAGACCTGGATTCAAATAGTATTGGGAATCTTTTAAATACTTTCAGCATTTGCTTTAGCCTATCTGGAGTGCCAGATGGGTGGGGTTTTCAATTTGGGGACTATTCTATTGGCCCATGAAGCCAGGCAAGCTCAATCAAGCACAGATAAAGTATTTTAAATGTTAAATTACATTTCTAATAGTATTGTAACCCAGGTATTAACTGATGAAAAGTGTAACTGCCGACGCCCATATAGAGCTGTGCTCACCTCGCTCTAAGTCTCCACTACAGTGACAGTGTTGAGAGGAATGGAGGAATGGTAATACTAGCCAGCATAATTGGCTGCTGTGTTAGCAGGTGGTGATGAGACGAGATATGCATTATGTAAATAGGCTGGAGAACTAGGTCAGGACAGAGAGGAGTGCTTCTGTATGTTACACATGGCACCCTATTCCCTACATAGTGCACTACTTTTGACCAGAGCCCTACGGGAGCTGTTGTGCCAGCCAGCTCTTCTGCTGTGTGTGTGTGTGATGTTCGCTGTGTGCCTGATGGGGTAGTGTGGGGGCGATCTCTAGCTTTACACACACTCACATTCACACAAATCCTCATGTATTTTTAGGTAATCCATCTTGCCTGGCAGGGCTTGGGTTTTACTGTCTGCTAAATGAAACATATTTATCTTCTCACCCTCTCACACCCCACACACGGCTGCACACACACACACACACACACACACACACACACACACACACACACACACACACACACACACACATGTGGCGTACCACTATCTCCTGGCACCTGTGATCAGAGAATCTTCCTTCCGTTCCATTGATTGACTCTCCCGTTCTGACCCTTTGAGAACGGGACATTCTAATCAATTCACACTGATGATGTAACAAAGGCATTAACGAACTGTTTGAACTGTTCTCAAATTGAACATTCAGAAGAAATGTGAAAAGGGGACATTGTCACACTGACTTCCTGAGGAGATCTTTAGATTCCTAGTGATCACGGAGTCATGGGTAACTCACAACCTGTGAATATCTCTCTCTTGGTTATTGAGTGCACTTTATACGGTAAAGGCTCCAAGCGTGTGTACTGTACCATGACAAAATGGCTTGAATCAGAGGAAAGGATTGGTGGTCCGGCAAAATAAAGGATCCCAAATGAAATCTACGGCAATGTGAGCCTCCTGCAATGGGAATCATATGCAATTGGAATCTCAAAAATGTATTCTTAGAGATATGAAGAGCTGTCTTTGAAGAATCAATCGATTTTGGTTTCTCTTCTAAGACATTTTGATGCTGCTAACTTGTTGTGAACAGCGTTCGATAAAGAGAAACAGAAGAAATAAGAAAAAGCAATCATGGATTTTGTGTTATTCTGAGCGGGTCTCGGCTCTGATTGTAGGTAGAGGGAGTGTAGACAATAGGCCCCGATCCAGTCCGAGAGTCTCTGTAGAAACCCATAGTGTTTACCAAAGGACTTGTTAATGAAGCCATCTGACACTGTCGATGTTCCCTTGTCATAGAGGAAATATCTATATACTCTCTGTAGCCTTTTATGACTTATTTCATGACGTGTAACTATTATGCCTTGTTGACTCCCTTTGTCTTTCCTTGTGTTGTTACCATTTACCACATCCTCTTGTCTGTTCAGAGGACTGAACCTTGAAGGACGTTGAAGGTCATCCCACAGCTGTTCCACCTATAGCGAGCTAACTGTGTGACAGTCTACTGTACTCTACTGACTGTGTGACGGTCTACTGTACTCTACTGACTGTGTGACGGTCTACTGTACTCTACTGACTGTGTGACGGTCTACTGTACTCTACTGACTGTGTGACGGTCTACTGTACTCTACTGACTCTACTGACTGTGTGACGGTCTACTGTGTACTCTACTGACTGTGTGACGGTCTACTGTACTCTACTGACTGTGTGACGGTCTACTGTACTCTACTGACTGTGTGACGGTCTACTGTACTCTACTGACTGTGTGACGGTCTACTGTACTCTACTGACTGTGTGACGGTCTACTGTACTCTACTGACTGTGTGACGGTCTACTGTACTCTACTGACTGTGTGACGGTCTACTGTACTCTACTGACTGTGTGACGGTCTACTGTACTCTACTGACTGTGTGACTACTGTACTCTACTGACTGTGTGACGGTACTCTACTGACTGTGTGACGGTCTACTGTACTCTACTGACTGTGTGACGGTCTACTGTACTCTACTGACTGTGTGACGGTCTACTGTACTCTACTGTGTGACGGTCTACTGTACTCTACTGACTGTGTGACGGTCTACTGTACTCTACTGACTGTGTGACGGTCTGCTGTACTCTACTGACTGTGTGACGGTCTACTGTACTCTACTGACTGTGTGACGGTGTACTCTACTGACTGTGTGACGGTCTACTGTACTCTACTGACTGTGTGACGGTCTACTGACTCTACTGACTGTGTGACGGTCTACTGTACTCTACTGACTGTGTGACGGTCTACTGTACTCTACTGACTGTGTGACGGTCTACTGTACTCTACTGACTGTGTGACGGTCTACTGTACTCTACTGACTGTGTGACGGTCTACTGTACTCTACTGACTGTGCGGTATCAGCCATTCATTCAGTGTGTTTCACAGTCGCTGTTAGAGAAAGCTGTGCAGTACTTACGCTGTTTTAAAGGTGCCCCTGCGTGTACATTTGCAGTAGAACAGAGCTGCATGATAATAGTTGTGAAAGAGGTGAAGAAGCCTCATGTTCTAGTCAATGACATAAAAAAGGTACTGTCGTTTTGTAATTCCGGGATGGAACACTGACGATAACAATCTAAATTCTGACCCCTAAACTCAAAGGGTCAATGAAGCCAAACAGATGCACCCAAATCTCTTTGTTCTCCAGTTGGAAGCCCTTTAAAGACAGCCCTCTCGTCAATTATTGATGTAGGTTCAGAGGCTTGTTCTCGTCTCCATCAGTACCTCTCTGTGGCTGGATCACTTATAATGTCTTTCTATTGGAGGGGAGATTTGGGCACAGTTTGGACTTCCTGATTATCTAATGCCCCATACATGGAGGAATGACTTTCCTTCCCGTCTGTGTGCAGACTTGACCATCAGTATACCTGTGCTTCTCATTTCACCTCGAGATACACAGAACCAGTGAACCTCTCAACTCCTCTGAGACGCCTCTCCTTGTCTCAGCTTCGTGCCTCTGCTTTCAGGCCCACTGTCTTACAGTACGCATAGAAATACAATAAGTAGACAGGACATGGGTCCTCTGAATTCTGTATGAAATATGTCTATGTATTCTATTTCTATGGCTGTACAGAAGCTGTTACCATTCTCAGCCTTACTCCAGAAGTCTGTTCAGGAGGATAAATGGTACAGAACATTCACATAGAAATATGTATGGTCTAGAACAGATGTGAATGCCTGTTTGTTTGTGTATTCTATTCGCTAGCTTTCATTTCTATCTGAGATGTTCGGAACATTTTACCTCACTGAATATATCCCAGGCTGCTGTGCTGTGTTCTCAGGGCATTTAGACCTAAATCAAACGCTGACCGAGCTGGTATGTAGGCCTAATCAAACGCTGACCGAGCTGGTATGTAGGCCTAATCAAACGCTGACCGAGCTGGTATGTAGGCCTAATCAAATGCTGACCGAGCTGGTATGTAGGCCTAATCAAACGCTGACAGAGCTGGTATGTAGGCCTACTCAAACGCTGACCGAGCTGGTATGTAGGCCTAATCAAACGCTGACCGAGCTGGTATGTAGGCCTAATCAAACGCTGACCGAGCTGGTATGTAGGCCTAATCAAATGCTGACCGAGCTGGTATGTAGGCCTAATCAAACGCTGACCGAGCTGGTATGTAGGCCTAATCAAACGCTGACCGAGCTGGTATGTAGGCCTAATCAAACGCTGACCGAGCTGGTATGTAGGCCTAATCAAACGCTGACCGAGCTGGTATGTAGGCCTGGTATAATATGTATCGAGTGGCTGTTCAGAAATGCACACAGAGTTCACACAGAGGGATGTCTGTCTATTGCCTGCTCTGTTTCTCATTCTGCTTTACAGGCAGATAAAGTGGGCAGGAACATGTCTCTGGCAGTATCTGTGAACCGGGGTCAAACTCTATACAAGGTACAAGGTCATTCCAGGTGCCTTTTTAATCGCACGGGCTTCTCCCCTTACGGACTGCTGTAAATGTTTGTACAGATATATTGTTCTTTTCCTTACAATGTGCATGTGACCAAATACCATTGTAAAATATCTTAACATGTAAATGCTGTAATTACATGTATGATTTATGATGGATCAATAAATCGTTCCTTCAATGAAAAAAAAAATGTCAACTGATAAAATCTAATTATTATGGTGGTGGTCTTTAAAAATATATGTTTTTGGAGAAAGTTTTTACTGAAATCAATCTTCAATTGAACTATAATTTAATGATTGAATGATTAAATATATTTGTACGCAGTCACCTGTCAATGTTTGGGACAACTGAGCAGCACGTTGGTGAGATACCACAGATGTGGGTGGATGGGAACACTTCTACTAGTCCTCTGTACCATCACTGATAGGATCTACTCCTCTATACCTCTGTACCATAACTGATAGGATCTACTCCTCTGTACCATCACTGATAGGATCTACTCCTCTGTTTCATCACTGATACGATCTACTCCTCTGTACCATCACTGATAGGATCTACTCCTCTGTACCATCACTGATAGGATCTACTCCTCTGTACCATCACTGATAGGATCTACTCCTCTGTACCATCACTGATAGGATCTACTCCTCTATATCTCTGTACCATCACTGATAGGATCTACTCCACCATACACTGATAGGATCTCTCTGTACCATACATAGGATCTACTCCTCTGTACCATCACTAATAGGATCTACTCCTCTATATCTATGTACCAACACGGATAGGATTTTCTCCTCTATACCTCTGTACCATAACTGATAGGATCTACTCCTCTATATCTCTGTACCAGCACTGATAGGATCTACTCCTCTGTACCATCACTGATAGGATCTACTCCTCTGTACCATCACACTGATAGGATCTACTCCTCTACCATCACTGATAGGATCTCTGTACCATCACTGATAGGATCTACTCCTCTGTACCATCACTGATAGGATCTACTCCATCTGTACCATCACTGATAGGATCTACTCCTCTATATCTCTGATCACTGATAGGATCTACTCCTCTGTACCATCACTGATAGGATCTACTCTCTGTACCATCACTGATAGGATCTACTCCTCTATCTCTGTACCATCACTGATAGGATCTACTCCCATCACTGATAGGATCACTCCACTGTACCATCACTGATAGGATCTACTCCTCTGTACCAACACTGATAGGATCTACTCATCACTGATAGGATCTACTCCACTGTACCATCACTGATAGGATCTACTCCTCTGTACCATCACTGATAGGATCTACTCCACTGTACCATCACTGATAGGATCTACTCCTCTGTACCATCACTGATAGGATCTACTCCTCTGTACCATCACTGATAGGATCTACTCCTCAATATCTCTGTACCATCACTTATAGGATCTACTCCACTGATACTGATAGGATCTACTCCTCAATATCTCTGTACCATCACTGATAGGATCTACTCCTCTGTACCATCACTGATAGGATCTACTCCACTGTACCATCACTGATAGGATCTACTCCTCTATATCTCTGTACCATCACTGATAGGATCTACTCCTCTGTACCATCACTGATAGGATCTACTCCTCTGTACCATCACTGATAGGATCTACTCCTCTGTACCATCACTGATAGGATCTACTCCACTGTACCATCACTGATAGGATCTACTCCTCTATATCTCTGTACCATCACTGATAGGATCTACTCCACTGTACCATCACTGATAGGATCTACTCCTCTGTACCATCACTGATAGGATCTACTCCTCTATCTCTGTACCATCACTGATAGGATCTACTCCTCTGTACCATCACTGATAGGATCTACTCCACTGTACCATCACTGATAGGATCTACTCCTCTATATCTCTGTACCAACACTGATAGGATCTACTCCTCTATATCTCTGTACCATAACTGATAGGATCTACTCCACTGTACCATCACTGATAGGATCTACTCCTCTATATCTCTTTACCATCACTGATAGGATCTACTCCTCAATATCTCTGTACCATCACTGATAGGATCTACTCCACTGTACCATCACTGATAGGATCTACTCCTCTGTACCATCACTGATAGGATCTACTCCACTGTACCATCACTGATAGGATCTACTCCTCTGTACCATCACTGATAGGATCTACTCCACTGTACCATCACTGATAGGATCTACTCCTCTGTACCATCACTGACAGGATCTACTCCTCTGTACCAACACTGCTAGTATCTAACACACTACTACGGACTCTAATCACATAGATTGTTCCCCCTCTCCTTCCATTTACCAAACAAATGCCAACAAGAGAGAGAAATAGACAGATAAAAACAAATGACATATGTAAGAGCAGTTTATCAACTTTTTAGAAGGGAAAGATGAGGGCACAGCCCAGGGGGTTTGAACACTTGCTTATTCTCTTCCTCGCATTTGCACCTTGGAGGCAGTGGTGGTGGCAGCAGCAATCACATTCCCCTCTCATGTATCTTCATTTCCTGTGCAGATTGTGATCATTAACTGGTCTGGGTAGAGCTCGTCGAGGGTTCTCCACGGGAGACTCTGTCACAGTGATGTATGGCAGCCGTTAAACTTGGAGAGGAGGAGGAAACTACTTTATAATGTTTCAGAATGCCCCCCCCCACACACACACACACAAAGGGCACACTCTCACTCACTCACTCACTCACTCACTCACTCACTCACTCACTCACTCACTCACTCACTCTCAATTCATTTTCAGTTTAAGGGGCTTTATTGGGAAACAGTGAAGTAGATAAAGAAATGAACAGTAGACAGAAGTTCCAAAAGAATCAAGACATTTCAAATGTCATTATGGTCTCGTTGGCCCTCGCTTCATATCCGTCACCAAACCCACTGTCTCCAGGTCATCTATAGGTCGTTGCTAGGTAAAGCCCCACCTTATCTCAGCTCCCTGGTCACCATAGCAGCATCCACCTGCAGCACGCGCTCCAGCAGGTATATTTCACTGGTCACCCCCAAAGCCAACTCCTCCTTTGGCCGCCTTTCCTTCCAGTTCTCTGCTGTCAATGACTGGAGCGAACTGCAAAAATCACTGAAGCTGGAGACTCATATCTCCCTCACTAGCTTTAAGCACCAGCTGTCAGAGCAGCTCACAGATCACTGCACAAAGCCAATCTGTAAATAGTCCATCCAACTACCTCATCACAATATTGTTATTTATTTTGCTCCTTTGCATCCTGGTATCTCTACTTGCACACTCATCTTCTGCACATCTATCACCCCAGTGTTTCATTTGCCAAATTTCGCCAAATTTCCAAATTTCGCCACTCATTTGCACACACTGTATATAGACTTTCTCTATTCTATTATTGACTGTATGTTTGTTTATTCCAGGTGTAACTCTGTGTTGTTGTTTGTGTCGCACTGCTTTGCTTTATCTTGGCCAGGTCGCAGTTGTAAATGAGAACTTGTTCTCAACTGGCCTACCTGGTTAAATAAAGGTGTTCTCAACTGGCCTACCTGGTTAAATAAAGGTGAAAAAAAAATAATATATATATATATATGTAATGTGTTGTAATGATGTGCAAATAGTTAAAGTACAAAAATGAATATAAATAAACATAAATATGGGTTGTATTTACAATGGTGTTCGTTCTTCACTGGTAGCCATTTTCTTGTGGCAACAGGTCACAAATATTGCTGCTGTGACACTGTGGTATTTCACCCAATAGACAAGGGAGTTTATCAAAATTTGATTTGTTTTCAAATTCTTTCTGTGTCTGTGTTATCTGAGGGAAATTTATGTCTCTAATATGGTCATACGTTGGGCAGGGGGTTAGGAAGTGCAGCTCAGTTTCCACCTCATTTTGTGGGCGGTGTGCACATGGCCTGTCTTCTCTTGAGAGCCATGTCTGCCTGCAACGGCCTTTCTCAATAGCAAGGCTATGCTCACTGAGTCTGTACATAGTCAAAGATTTCCTTCATTTTGGGTCAGTCACAGTGGTCAGGTATTCTGCCACTGTGTACTCTCTGTTTAGGGCCAGATAGCATTCTAGTTTCCTTTGTTTTTTTGTTAATTCTTTCCAATGTGTCAAGTAATGATCTTTTTGTTTTCTCGTGATTTGGTTGGGTCTAATTGTCCTAACCAGGTAGGCTAGTTGAGAACAAGTTCTCATTTACAACTGCGACCTGGCCAAGATAAAGCATAGCAGTGTGAACAGACAACAACACAGAGTTACACATGGAGTAAACAATAAACAAGTCAATAACACAGTGGAAAGAAAAAAAAGAGTCTATATACATTGTGTGCAAAAGGCATGAGGAGGTAGGCGGATAATTACAATTTTGCAGATTAACACTGGAGTATAAATGATCAGATGGTCATGTTCAGGTAGAGATACTGGTGTGCAAAAGAGCAGAAAAGTAAATAAATAAACAGTATGGGGATGAGGTAGGTAAATTGGGTGGGCCATTTACCGATGGACTATGTACAGCTGCAGCGAACGGTTAGCTGCTCAGATAGCAGATGTTTGATGTTGGTGAGGGAGATGAAAGTCTCCAACTTCAACGATTTTTGCAATTTGTTCCAGTCACAGGCAGCGGAGAACTGAAAGGAGAGGCGGCCAAATGAGGTGTTGGCTTTAGGGATGATCAGTGAGATACACCTCCTGGAGCGCGTGGGTGTTGCCATTGTGACCAGTGAACTGAGATAAGGCGGAGCTTTACCTAGCATGGACTTGTAGATGACCTGGAGCCAGTGGGTCTGGCGACGAATATGTAGCGAGGGCCAGCGCGGGGGGGGGGGGGGGGGGTGTTTGTGAACAGAGCCCCAGGACCAGCTTGCTTAGGGGACCCTTCTCCAGGTTCATCTCTCTGTAGGTGATGGCTTTGTTATGGAAGGTCTGGGAATCACTTCCTTTTAGGTGGTTGTAACGTCTCTTTTCTGGATTTTGATCATTAGCAGGTATCGGCCTAATTCTGCTCTGCATGCATTATGTTGTGTTTTAACGCTGTACACAGAGGATAGTTTTGCAGAATTCTGCAGTCTCTCCATTTGGTGCTTGTCCCATTTTGTGAATCTTGGTTGGTGACTGGTGTGGGGTGTGTTTATGAACAGAGCCCCAGGACTGGACTGGACTGACTGACTGGACCCCCTTCTTGCCTTGTCTCTCAGATCGTTCACAGCTTTGTGGAGTTACCTGTGGTGCTGATGTTTAGGCCGAGGTATGTTTAGTTTGTGTGCTCTAGGGCAAATGTGTCTAGATTGAATTTGTAGTTGTGGTCCTGGCAATTGGACCTTTTTTAGAACACCATTACTTTTGTCTTACTGAGATTTACTGTCAGGGTTCTCAGGTCTGACAGAATCCCAGCAGAATAACTAGGTGCTGCTGTAGGCCCTCCTTGGTTGGGGACAGAAGCACCAGATAATCTCCGTCTCTCTTCACTTCCTCCAATAATACATTCAAAAATGTTGTTTTATCTTCTC
The DNA here is from genome assembly GCF_036934945.1 of Oncorhynchus masou masou. Classification (NCBI taxonomy): domain Eukaryota; kingdom Metazoa; phylum Chordata; class Actinopteri; order Salmoniformes; family Salmonidae; genus Oncorhynchus; species Oncorhynchus masou. The sequence continues at coordinate 81,437,664 of NC_088216.1, forward strand.
TTTAATGTAATTTTCACGAGATGTTTTATAATTGCTTTCTGTGGGGGTGTCGTCCCATTTGTTAATCTGTCAGTCTCTCTCTGCTTTGTTTTCCCGTCTCCCCAGTTATCCAATACACTCTATCATTGTTTGCACTCACTATGTCTAATTATAGCATTATAATATTGTAAATACAAGCCTCAAAGTTTCCCAGACTTTGTTTTTCCTTGTCAGTTACCCAATACTCCCTAACTATTTTACCAACTATTTTTTTGCACAAAAATGTGGTGTCTCAGAGTTAGGCATAGGGACACATCCTGCCATTCATTATATTATCAACACATACAGCACATTATAAACTATCAACCATATTACTTAGAGCAGGGCAGCAGGGTAGCCCAGTGGTTAGAGCGTTGGACTAGTAACTGAAAGGTTGCAAGTTCGAATCCCCGTGCTGACAAGGTACAAATCTGTCGTTCTGCCCCTGAACAGGCAGTTAACCCACTGTTCCTTGAAAATAAGAATTTGTTCTTAACTGACTTGCTGAGTAAAATAAATAAAAAATCCCTGAAAATAGCTACTGGAATAAAGTAACCCTTTGGTGAACTTGAACATCACATCTGTCATTGACTCGTAGGCCATACAGCTAATTTCTTTCAGGAAGTGTTGCGTTTTGAGCAGGTAGCAGCAGGATATGTGTTCAGCCTTGACCTTTCAGTACAGTTATGGTTAGAGTAACCAGAGAGCTGATTTCCCTTGTTCTGTCATGTCCTCTCTCCCCTGGGTCTGAGCGGTCTAGAGATGGACGATAACGACTGGTGGTCTATGACGCAGAGAGACGAAAGGAGAAAAAGATAGATAGAGAGATAGAAATGGGGAGGAATTGAAAGACAGGAATTGAAAGGGGACAGGGGATCACAGAGAGACTGAGGAAGACAGACAGGGTAGTATGTGTGGAGAGAGTTCATTTGAGAGAAGCAGGGAACTGAGAGAGAGAGCCTCTGCATGGGTTTAGACAGAGAACCAAGACTATGTCAGCAGAACGACACGGCCTAATCCTACTTCCTCTCTTTGTATGGAACGCTGTTTGGGTCTTTGCATGTCAAAAAAGATACACACAATTTGACGTGTCAAATCAGGACATCAATATGACTGCACATCACATAATAATTTAACGCGTTCATAAATGTTTTATGTAGTTATTACACATTGATTACACTATCACTTGTATTTCACAACAACTGTGAATTGAGCCACATTTATTGTCAACCTATGTGTATTGAACACTATTCCCGAGGATAAACCATACTTAGTGTATGTTTTGGATTCTGATAACTCTGAGGAGGACGTTGGGGAAAAATATCTTGGGTATTGAGTAGACTGATACCCCCTTTCATTGATCCCCAATCCTTAGTTAAAGCTGTACATTGCAATATGAATGTCAATACACACAATAGGCTGACAGGGGAGATGATTTCACACAGTCACAGTCCCGCTATAAGGCTAATATTTGCGTAAATTGTGTCACAGTTGTGTTCTGTTGGTGTCACCGAGTTGACCGATACCCCATTTAATTGCTTCACATTCCAACCTTGTTTAACATTATCTAGTCTAAATATGACATGATCACTTTCATCGCTTTCAAAGAGGTACTTCTATTTTGAAGGCAAACTGCAAATTCCACTATTGTGCCTAATCTTTATTGTGGCTAGCTTCACAACACATAACCCGGTGCAGTCAAGCTTCACTAGCCAGATGAAGCTACCTGGCTGCTTATAATGTTAGCTTTGTGCAACAGGGTTAAGTTGCTAGATAGCTAGTTATTTCAATAGGCGAACAACAAGTGGCTACCAGGCTAATACTTACTCACAAGGATTCCTAAATAATTTATAAGAATATTGAAAATGACTGCAGGTTCTACTGGTCATTGTTATCAGGCTGGTTGTATTGGTGCTAGCTAGGTACCGAGCTAAAGCTAGCTACCCCAGAAGTTGTGGTCGAACAAATAATGCCTTAAATAATGCCAGCGTGGTATTGTAAACCCATCGTTCGTGGCCCGTGTTTGTTTTTGCAAACTTGTTTGTACATATTTGACAATGCTGCTGATATTAGTGGTGGCACCAGGCTTGCATGTGCAAATTCACAACACTCGAAAATAGAACTGTGCTATTTGACGTGTCAAATTAAAAGCTTATTTGACGTGTATCTTTTTTGACATTTAAAGACCCAAACGGCGTTTCCATAGCTTTGAGTGTGGGCTTAATCACTCAGTGTGTGTGGTTTACACACTGTGTTTGCACAATGAGCCACATCTTATTAAGGATACCGGTGAGTTCACTGTTGAGCAGAAAAAAAGGAAAAACTATTTCACGGCACTGTGAAAACTTCCATTAAAATCTTTGAAGAGCTGAACATCAGACATTACCTCTATGCAGTCGTAATCATCAGCCCTGGGTTCAAATGCATGCTTATTGAAACATTTGGATTTAAAGACTTTTTTAAAAGGTATAATGGAGCATAATTAACTACCTCTATTACTAATCACCTGTGATATTTAGAACCTTTATTTGACCATATTAGATATGGATAGACTAGAACATACTGTATATGACATGAGAAACACGTTTGAGTGATGACATCATAGGCAGGTCGTACAGATTCGTGTTTCTTGGTGATGACATCATAGGCAGGTCGTACAGATTCGTGTTTCTGAGTGATGACATCATAGGCAGGTCGAACAGGTTCGTGTTCTATTTGATACAGTTTAGTCAGAGAGTACATTGAGCCAAAGCAGGTGATTGGAAATATCCTATACTGAAAATGTCTTTCACACACACACACACACACATGGTTTTTGGGTTAGGGAAAATAGGATTTTGAATGGGACTGAATTGTGTCCCCACAAGGTTAGCTGTACAAGACCGTGTGTGTCATATTTAGCTGAAGCATCATAGACACTCCGATAGCGACATTCCAATAAACCAGCTTCTCTACTGTTAGAACACACAATACATTCTCAATCTCTCTGTCCATTTCTCACAGCGGCCTTTGCAACAGAAGCACGTTTCTTTTCCCTGTCAGAATGACATCAAAGTCCACTAACATTGAAGAACATACACAAATCTTATCCTGATTTACTTCCCTTTGTTACTCTTCAGATGATTCATAAGGTAAAACTGTCTTTTCAGATTGTCTTCCTCCTCCTCTGACCCAGACCAGATTCAGTAAGTTTGTATTCTTCCTCTTCGCTCCCTCCCTGACCCACACTGTCTTTTCAGTTTGTCTTCTTCCTCTTCGCTCCCTCCCTGACCCAGACCAGATTCTAGTTTTCTCAGTTTGTCTTCTTCCTCTTCGCTCCCTCCCTGACCCAGACCAGATTCTAGTTTTTCAGTTTGTCTTCTTCCTCTTCGCTCCCAGTTTTCTAGTCTTCTTCCTCTTTGCTCCCTCCTCCCAGACCAGATTCTAGACCCAGACCAGATTCTAGTTTTCTCAGTTTGTCTTCTTCCTCTTCGCTCCCTCCCTGACCCAGACCAGATTCTAGTTCCTCTTCGCTCCCAGTTTTTCTCAGATTGTCTTCTTCCTCTTTGCTCCCTCCCTGCCCAGACCAGATTCCTCAGTTTGTCCTTCCTGACCCAGACCAGATTCTAGTTTTCTCAGATTGTCTTCTTCCTCTTTCTAGTTTTCTCAGATTGTCTCCTTCCCTGACCCAGACCAGATTCTAGTTTTCTCAGTTTGTCTTCTTCCTCTTCGCTCCCTCCCTGACCCAGACCAGATTCAAGTTTTTTTCAGTTAGTCTTCTTCCCTTTCTTCTTCTGCTCCTCTCCTTCTGCAGTATCTGCAGTCTCTTCCCTCCCGCTCTGACCCGTTACAGCTGGGTTTCCTGTTTCCTTCCATGGCAGGAAGCTGTAAGACACCAGGGCTGTGATGAGATACATAAGCATGCCGGTGTAGTGCCCCACCACCAAGCAGAGTGGCTGTGCCAGGACGAACAGACAGAAGACGTTGACGCTGGCGCTCTCTGCCAGCTCCACCCGGTCCTCCTGACTGGCACGCAGCACGCCAAAGAAATATATCAACGCCACCGCCGGGTAAAAGGCCAACTCAACCATGGTGACGTCCGAGTCAAGGGAGAGAACTGGTGCTCTTGATGATGTCCCAGACGTAGACACGTAGACGCAGACTTCGAACACGCCACAAACACAAACTCCTCACAGGGAAACCAGAAGTTCCACACACATGTACTCGTTGGTCTTTCAGTCCTACCGACACACAGAGAAGACAGATGAGATGTGAGGGTGTGTCCTGCAGAGAGAGAACGATGGACCTTTGATCATCAGTCCTGTTGGATCAGTAAAACATTAGCTAGTATCTGATGGGGTCAAAGCCTTCTCACACTATGTGTGTGTGTGTGTGTGTGTGTGTGTGTGTGTGTGTGTGTGTGTGTGTGTGTGTGTGTGTGTGTGTGTGTGTGTGTGTGTGTGTGTGTGTGTGTGTGTGTGTGTGTGTGTGTGTGTGTGTGTGTGTGTGTCAAGCTATATTGCCCAAGTCTTATCTGATAGGGCCAAGGCCTTATGTGCCACAGCATACAGCTATAACTACTGACAACAGATATGATAAAAATATATATTTTTTTAAACTGTAACCTACTCACCTCTTGGTATTAAAGACATGCATTATCAGAAGCTCTCAGCACAGTGCTGACAATGCACCAGTTGTGATGAAGAGGCTACTTTGGGATGCTGGTCTTCCAGGCAGAGTTGCAAAGAAAAAGCCATATTTCAGACTGGCCAATAAAAAGAAAAGATTAAGATGGGCAAAAGAACACAGACACTGGACAGAGGAACTCTGCCTAGAAGGCCAGCATCCCGGAGTCGCCTCTTCAATGTTGACGTTGAGATTGGTGTTTTGCGGGTACTATTTAATGAAGCTGTCAGTTGAGGACTTGAGGCATCTTTTTCTCAAACTAGATGCTAATGTACCTGTCCTTTTGCTAAGTTGTGCACCGGGGCCTCCCAATCCTCTTTCTATTCTGGTTAGAGACAGTTTGCGCTGTTCTGGGAGTAGTACACAGCGTTGTATGAGATCATCAATTTCTTACAGGCAATTTCATTACTCAGAACAAGAATTGACTGATGAGTTTTCGAAGAAAGTACTTCGTTTCTGGACATTTTGAGCCTGTAATTGAACCCACAAATGCTGATGCTCCAGATACTCAACTTGTCTAAAGAAGGACAGATGTATTGCTTCTTTAATCAGACAACAGTTTTCAGCTGTGCTAACATAATTGCAAAAGGGTTTTCTAATGAGCCTTTTGAAATAATAAACTTGAATTAGCCATTGGAACATGGGAGTGATGGTTGCTGATAATGGGCCTCTATACACCTTTGTAGATATTCCATGAAAAATCAGCTGTTTCCAGCTACAATCGTCATTTACAACATTAACAATATCTACACTGTATTTCTGATCAATTTGATGTAATTTTAAATGGACAAAATATGTTTTGCTTTTCTTTCAAAAACAAGGACATTTCTAAGTGAACCAAACATTTTGAATTGTAGTGTAGGTTAAGATGACCATCTATCTATCGATTGAGTTATTGAATCTACGACAGGGTCATAGTTGAGACTATGCGGTCAATCTCTGGCCAAATATGAATGCCGAGATATGTAAAGCATTCCGTTGCATTCACAAAAAGAAGCCAGAAATGTAGGTCTACATCTTTCCTCCTCCTTCAGCATCATAATTGAGGATGTTGCATTATTTATTTTGGTCCAAAAGTATATGGAATTACACAAGTCTGAAAGAAACAAAATTACATCATCTGCATAAAGAGCAATCCGATGTTCCAATCTGATCTATTCTGATACCTGAACTATTGGGGTGGGACCTAACAGCTATGGCTAGAGGCTCAATGGCTAGGAGAAAGAGGGCAGCCCTGCCTAGAACCCCTGCAGATATCAGAGGTTTTGGATACCGTATTATTAGTAAGGATCTCTGCAGTGGGATTTGTATATATATATACAGTGCCTTGCGAAAGTATTCGCCCCCTTGAACTTTGCGACCATTTGCCACATTTCAGGCTTCAAACATAAAGATATAAAACTGTATTTTTTTGTGAAGAATCAACAACAAGTGGGACACAATCATGAAGTGGAATGACATTTATTGGATATTTCAAACTTTTTTAACAAATCAAAAACTGAAAAATTGGGCGTGCAAAATTATTATTATTATTATTATACTTTGTGAGAGCGAAAAACCTTGCTTGTTTGTAGGTGACCAAATACATATTTTTTTAACAAATCAAAAACTGAAAAATTGGGCATGCAAAATTATTATTATTATTATTATTATACTCTGTGAGAGCGAAAAACCTTGCTTGTTTGTAGGTGACCAAATACATATTTTCCACCATAATTTGCAAATAAATTCATTAAAAATCCTACAATGTGATTTTCTGGATTTTTTATTCTCATTTTGTCTGTCATAGTTGAAGTGTACATATGATGAAATTTACAGGCCTCTCTCATCTTTTTAAGTGGGAGAACTTGCACAATTGGTGGCTAACTAAATACTTTTTTTGCCCCACTGTATATATATTATCTTTATCCATTTACAAAAGCTCTCACCACAACCATAAGAAGTTATCACTTCAAAAAGATAGGGACACTGAACCCTGTCGAAGGCCATCTCTGCGTCCAATGACAGGATCGCAGTGTCTGACCACCCAAATCTAGCATGTAGAACATTTTAGCACTCTCCTAACATTGTGAAATTCTTCACGACCTTGAATAAAGCCATTTTAGTCTCTACCCACCACATCTGGGAGGAAACCCCTCCAACCTCCTTGCTTTACAAAGAACCTTAGTGTCAGAATTCAAAAGTGAAATACATGATAGGAATCAATCTGCAGCTTTCCGAGTTTTAGGAGCAGAGTGATCAGAGCTCCTTCTTAAAGAAGGGGGCAGGAGACCATTTTCTTAAGATTCCAAAAACATCTCCAGGAGGGGAGTGCAGTTTGTTCTTAAATCTAGATGTCAATGGGCAGCCCATCTGGCCCAGATGCCCTCATACTATCAATTGCATTGGAAATTTCCTCCAGTCAGCTCAGCATTAAGAATATCCTTAGATTCATATGAAATATTGGGAAACTCCAATCTAAAAGGTTAGCCTGGGTGTCAGTTTCAGGAAGGTTACCCTGATACATATAATTGTTCATAAAAGGAATTAAAGGTATTATCTCCCGAGGGTCTACCGTCACAACTCCCCTGTATCCTACATTTAATTGACTGCTCTCTCTGCTTGTAGCGGTTTGATTCACCAGGCCAACAGCTTCCCAGCTTTTTCACCCTGGTCATAATAGGATTGGTTTAGTCTCAATAAGCTTGCTACCCGCAAAAGCTATGTTATGTTGAGCCCTGAGCAACTCCTTGTGTGCACCTGTGGAATTAGTGAGAAATTTCTCTCCAGAGTTTTAGTTTCAAGTAATTTCATTTTTTTGCCATGCTATTTTTTTTAAACTTGGAGCTGGTGACCATATATAGTGGGGAGAACAAGTATTTGATACACTGCCGATTTTGCAGGTTTTCTTACTTCCAAAGCATGTAGCCCTAGCCCTCACCCTCCGATCCAACAGGTCCCAGACATGCTCAATGGAATTGAGATCTGGGCTCTTCGCTGGCCATGGCAGAACACTGACATTCCTGTATTGCAGGAAATCACACACAGAACGAGCAGTATGGCTGGTGGCATTGTCATGCTGGAGGGTGATGTCAGGATGCCTGCAGGAAGGGTACCACATGAGGGAGGAGGATGTCGTCCCTGTAAAGCGCAGCGTTGTGATTGCCTGCAATGACAAGCTCAGTCCGATGATGCTGTGACACTGCCCCAGACCATGATAGACCCTCCACCTCCAAATCGATCCCGCTCCAGAGTACAGGCCTCTGTGTAACGCTCATTCCTTTGACGATAAACACAAATCCGACCATCACCCCTGGTGAGACAAAACCGCGACTCTTCAGTGAAGAGCACTTTTTGACAGTCCTGTCTGGTTCAGCGACGGTGGGTTTGTGCCCATAGGCGATGTTGCTGCCGGTGATGTCTGGTGAGGACCTGCATTACAACAGGCCTACAAGCCAATTGTCCAGCTTCTCTCAGCCTATTGTGGACAGTCTGAGCACTGATGGAGGGATTGTGCATTCCTGGTGTAACTCTAGCAGTTGTTGCCATCCTGTACCTGTCCGCAGGTGTGATGTTTGGATGTACCGATCCTGTACAGGTGTTGTTACACGTGGTTTGCCAATGCGAGGACAATCAGCTGTCCGTCCTGTCTCCCTGTAGCGCTGTCTTAGGCGTCTCACAGTACAGACATTGCAATTTATTGCCCTGGCCACATCTGCAGTCCTCATGCCTCCTTGCAGCATGCCTAAGGCACGATCACGCAGATGAGCAGGGACCCTGGGCGTCTTTCTTTTGGTGTTTTTCAGAGTCAGTAGAAAGGCCTCTTTAGTGTCCTAAGTTGTCATAACTGTGACCTTAATTGCCTACCGTCTATAAGCTGTCAGTGTCTGAACGACTGTTCCACTGGTGCATGTTCATTCATTATTTATGGGTCATTGAACAAACATGGGAAACAGTGTTTAAACCCTTTACAGTGAAGATCTGTGAAGTTATTTGGATTTTTATGAATTGTCTTTGAAAGACAGAGTCCTGAAAAGGGGATGTTTGTGGGATCACAAATTGTTTGCAATCTGATATGGAATGGGTTTATGGAACGTAAAAAAATAATAATAATAATGATAATAACTCCCACATCCCACTAAATGAGGCTGCAATGACCTGCCCAGGCCACCTCTTGCGTATCTTAGGAATGTTGCAAGATAATAGATGTGATTCTTGCTAAAATATGATCTTCGTCTGAAGTTGTTTTAATCTATTTATTAACTGTTTTATTTTGCCGATTTTCTTTAATCCCCTACAGTTCCAGGATGTAAATTGAACCTTAACACTATGAGTCATCGAATTTACCAGGGACACTTGAATTTAAACATTGCCCCTCATTGGATCAGCCGAATGTACCAACGGTCCTCTGTTACCACCATAAACAAAAACACAAAGGACACTTTAAAGCACGTCAACGTACAAAAACACATGCCTAACAATGAACCACGAACGTGTGATTAACCCTCTTACCCCAAAGTCTAAAAGTCTAACATCCCCCCCCCCTCTCAGTGGCACTCCGTATAAGGTGCTCAGAGCCAAACACACGTGAGGAGCCGCCTCTGCGTTCCCCCCCCCCTCACTCTGTACACCTTCTGCCCGCCACTTGTCATTACACTGTGTTCACCATTTAACAAAGAACCAAAACAATACCAGGAGTGAGCCAGAATATAAGGCCATTGTGATCTAGCCTCATATCGGCCTAAATCAAATAAACCTGCAAGTTCCGATGCAAAAAAGCAAGTTTCATTGTACAGTCGTGGCCAAACGTTTTGACAATGACACAAATATTAATTTTCACAAAGTCTGCTGCCTCAGTTTGTATGATGGCAATTTGCATATAATCCAGAATGTTAAGAAGAGTGATCAGATGAATTGCAATTCATTGCAAAGTCCCTCTTTGCCATGCAAATGAACTGAATCCCCAAAAAAGATTTCCACTGCATTTCAGCCAAGCCACAAAAGGACCAGCTGACATCATGTCAGTGATTCTCTCGTTAACACAGGTGTGAGAGTTGACGAGGACAAAGATCAATCTGTCACGCTGACTGAGTTCGAATAACAGACTGGAAGCTTCAAAAGGAGGGTGGTGCTGGGAATCAATGTTCTTCCTCTGTCAATCATGGTTGGTTACCTGCAAGGAAACATGTGCCGTCATCATTGCTTTGTGCAAAAAGGGCTTCACAGGTGTCGTGGAGAATCTTAACAAAATGTAACACTTACAAGAACTTGTGAATTCAATATAGGCTTTTAATACAAACATATCAGAAGCCTAGATGGTCCGCGGAACACACACTTTTCAAGAGCACTGGCTCTGATTTATACACGTACAACATATGAGTCCATCCCACATGCAAATGAAGTTACTTCCCTCAGTCCATCTGCCATCATTATATCCCAATCTGTGCATCCTGCTTGTTCAGCTCGATAACGCCCATATCTGCTTTCAGTTAAGTTATAATAGTGGCAGGACGTCTTCATGTCCCAAAAATAATACATGCCCATCTTATGCTATGGGCCCCCTTACGTTCAGCCTGGTGTGTTCTTTGGTATGTCTTCCCTTATTAGGACTCGTAGACTATGTGTCTCTTCTGACATTCCTTCAGCATCTTCATGTCCTAAAGATATGTGTCCTTTGTCTATAGTCCATCAGTTGGTCATTTGGCTGACCTCCTCCTTTGTATGTCCCTCTGACCTTGGTTTGTCCAGCTGTCCTATGCTCTCATGGCCTTACTCTGGCCTCCTGTTCTATACAATAGACAATGCTTTTTACCAGAATGGCAAATGTACTCTAAGTGTATCTTTCTCTTGTGTTACAGTATTATGTTTCTCCTTATATGTACATCTTTCTCCCACACAGGCAAGGAAGCTTGCACCTAAATCAACCATTTATCGGATCATCAAGAACTTCAAGGAGAGCGGTTCAATTGTTGTGAAGAAGGCTTCAGGGAGCCCAAGAAAGTCCAGCAAGTACCAGGACCGTCTACTAAAGTTGATTCAGCTGCAGGATCGGGGCACCACCAGTACAGAGCTTGCTCAGGCATGGCAGCAGGCAGGTGTGAGTGCGCATCTGCACGCACAGTGAGGCGAAGACTTTTGAAGGATGGCCTGTTGTCAAGAAGGGCAGCAAAGAAGCCACTTCTCTCCAGGAAAAACATCAGGGACAGACTGGTATTCTGCAAAAGGTACAGGGATTGGACTGCTAAGGACTGAGGTAAAGTCATTTTCTCTGATGAATCCCCCTTCCGATTGTTTTGGTCATCCGGAAAAAAGCTTGTCCGGAGAAGACAAGGTGAGCACTACCATCAGTCCTGTGTCATGCCAACAGTAAAGCATCCTGAGACCATTCATGTGTGGGATTGCTTCTCAGCTAAGGGAGTGGGCTCACTCACAATTTTGCCTAAGGCCACAGCCAAGAATAAAGAATGGTACCAACACATCCTCCGAGAGCAACTTCTCTCAACCATCCAGGAACAGTTTGGTGACGAACAATGCCTTTTCCAGCATGATGGAGCACCTTGCCATAAGGCATAAGTGATAACTAAGTGGCTCGGGGAACAAAACATCGATATTTTGGATCCATGGCCAGGAAACTCCCCAGACCTTCATCCCATTGAGAACTTGTGGTCATCAATCCTCAAGAGGCGGGTGCACAAACAAAACCCCACAAATTCTGACAAACTCCAAGCATTGATTATGCAAGAATGGGCTGCCATCAGTCAGGATGTGGCCCAGAAGTTAATTGACAGCATGCCAGGGCGGATTGCAGAGGTCTTGAAAAAGAAGGGTCAACACTGCAAATATTGACTCTTTGCATCAATTTCGTGTAATTGTCAATAAAAGCCTTTGCCACTTATGAAATGCTTGTAATTATACTTCAGTATTCCATAGTAACATCTGACAAAAATATCTAAAGACATTGAAGCAGAAAACTTTGTGAAAATTAATATTTGTGTCATTCTCAAAACTTTTGGCCATGACTGTACATTAAATTATAATAAGGCTAGGCCTACTTGTAAACTGGCCATGTTAAATAGACAGTTCTATGTTACTAGATCAATTATAACACAGTGAACTGGCTCAAACTTTAAATACCTGTTTAGACAAAACCGAAAGCAACAGTTGGAAACATAAGTCAAAGTTGAACTTTCCGTTGCTATTGCCACTTCTTCAGCTCCGCTTCCACACCTCTGCCTAGCTTCTCAAGAAACTGCTCCGCCTCGGCTGGTGTTTCCAAAATGTAGGAACGATCGCCGTGGGAGACCCTCAGACGCCCTGGAAAGATAATTCCATACCGGATAGCCTGTAGCCGCTGCTTCACGTTTCTGCTGCTTGTGGACTTCTGAGATCTGGGAAGAACATTTGATTCTTGTGGAGTTTTCACTTTCGCCCTGGCTGCATTCCCCACGCGAATCTTATCTTTATAGTTTAAGAACTTCATTATCAGAGCCCTCTGGGGTGCGTTGGGGTCGGAGTGTCGGCCAGAAATCCGATGAGCTCTCTCAATGATCGAAGGAGAGCGGAGTGGCTCCATCTCCAGGGCCTCGTGAAGCCACCGCTCTAGGAATGAGCAAGCATCGCTCCCCTCAGCGCCTTCGGGGAGATGTACAAGTCTCAAGTTCAATCTCGTGCTGCGGCCCTCCAAATCAACTGCTTTAGAGGTAAGCGATTCAACCTTTTCCTCAAGAGCGGTGCTCGTTGCCTGCAGGGTCATAACGTTGTCTTCGGTTCCAGAGATGCGTACCTCAGCCTGAGAGATTTGGCCAACACATTCTTTGACTTTCTTAACGTTGTCTACTGCAGACAGTACATTTTCAAATTTGATAGCGAATTCTGCATTCATATCTTTGATGGCCTTGAGGATATCTTCGGCTCTAATGTCACTGCACTTGTTTATCGCCTCAGTCCTGCATCCACCACTAGCACATGAAGCTAGCACAGCACCTTCCTCCTCAGACTCTAAACTTTCACTCGTTAAGTTTGGCTTTTTGGTGTGACTTTTCCTTCTCAGCATTGTGGGTTTCGGAAGCTAATAAACGTATTGCCTTTCCTGGTACATTAAGCTTGAGGGTGAACTTATTTCAGGATGTATTTCAAATTTGTAGCAGAGCTAAAAAAGGATGCGACTGATCAGCTCTACCGGAAGCTTTTAGCAGTGGAATGTAGAAATACCCAGAACAGATGGGGTTGGATCTGTACAAAGCTTCCCAGCTCAATACACTCGCTCTGTTTCCAGTTTGTTGTGTTGGCTTTAATGGATGTTATTACCACAGCACTGATTATGAGAATGAGAAGGCTATCTTAAAGATACAATACAGACAGGGAGGATGTTATTGCTGACCTTTCTGTCCATTACAGAAATTATTGTCCATGGTCGTCATTTGTCCCTGACGACACCCACTAATAGTGTGATTTGCCTAATTGCTTCCAGAAAGGCAATATTTTTGTTCGCCATGACGCAAGCTAGGAGCAGAAATACAGTAATTAGACCACTGGAACAGGAATCAGAGAGAGAGAGAGGGGGCGAGAGAGAAAGAGAGAGAGTGTGAGAGTGTGTGTGTGAGAGAGAGAGAGAGAGAGAGAGAGAACGCGAAAGACAACTGTGTAAAACTCTTGGTGTTGGCAGCAGCTGAACATGTGCACCACCATGACCATCTGCTGGTCTGGCATGGCTGGAAGCTCCTTATCCTGTTCATAAGATGCTCTCCCCCAGTTCTAATAAGATAACCTCTGAACCCTATCACCCCCTCTCCTCCCAAGAACCAAAGAAATTGAAGAACATTGAAGAAGAATGAGTGGGAAGTGAGGGTTGACCAGAAACTGGCACAGTGGTATCACAGGGACAATTGTAACTAATAATATCACAATTACAAATAGAAAGGTTCTCACTCTTCATCTTCCTGCATTTTCTCTGTCAGGTCTTGCCAACCCCTGATTGAACACATCTGCACTAACTTGCCCACCCACCACCCACCTGACCATGACTACGATGCACTTTACAGATGCTAGTCATTTAACAGGGGAGGTGGTGTCTGTATGCACACAAGAAAGAGAGAGTTGTCACTGTCAGCCCAGAGAGACAGGGTGAGCCCATGTTACAGACAGAGACAGGGTGAGCCCATGTTACAGACAGAGACAGGGTGAGCCCATGTTACAGACAGGGTGAGCCCATGTTACAGACAGAGACGGGGTAAATTGATTTCCGGAGCAGTGTTCAATAATTTCCTTGTATAGAGAGGGAAACAACCAACCGCTCTCTGGCTGACTGCCTTGCTTTGCCTCCCTAGTGTGTTGGTGTGTGTGCTGGGGTGTGTGTGAGAGAGAGGAAAGAAAAGAAGAGAGAGAGAACAATAGAGCTCTTATTGGAGGTGGAGGGTCACTTTTACGGATGAAAAAGCAGCACTATCCTCTGTGGCTTAGAGACCGTCTGCAGATTCCCTGTGTGTTCATGAACCTCCACAGAAAACGAGTTGTATTGCCCTGTAAAAGCAGCACTAGCAGCGCAGGCAACGGGGGAGCTGTCCACTACTGTGGTGCTGAAACGAGGCGCACTTTTAATGAAGATTTATTGCCACTCTCACAGTAATGTAATGACAACACTGACTGAATTAATCACAAAACTGAAATGGCAGACGGTGTCATTAACTATCTGCAAAATGCATACGATGAATTCAGCAAAATATGACAGAGAGAGTAAATTAGGCTATTTTTATAATGTAGCTTTAAAGTGAATCCACATAAACACCACGGATATCTGTGTCAAAATAGATGACCAGCTATGACACCTGAATGAATGCATTACAGAAGCATCCAGCTGTGCGCATATAGCCGGGAGGCTGGCTGGGAACGCCCGCGTGGAATCGCATGTGGGAGGGAGGATGGGAAATGGAGGGAGGTGGAGGAGAGAGTAGTAGTGTAGTGTAGAAACCGCGTTCTCTCTCTTCAGTCTCCGGTCCGCTCAGTCTGCTCATCAGCCGATGGAGTAGAGCTCCTCTTGACACGCAGAGAGCGGGTCACCAGGTTACTCCCCTATGATGCGCTGCCTGCTGTTACCGTGGGCGTTGTGGTATCAGCTGTAGCTAGCGTGGCAGAACGGTAGGTCTCCCCAGCCTAAACGGCACTATCTATGGATAGTTCGTCAAGTGCGCTTCTCCAGAGAGCTGTTGGTGTCCAGTTTCCCTGAATCTCTCTCTCTGTCTCTCTCTCCCTGGCTGGCTCTCTCAGTGTTCTCGCGACCCACCGGGAGTTTGGAAACGACACAATCACCACCCAACACGCGTTCGACCGGGGCCAGGCTGTGCGAGTCACGGATCGCTCCCGAGCCGCCCCGCGCGCTCGCCCTCGCGCTTGCCCCTATGGAGGGGGACGTGATGGACAAGCTGGAGGACATGGCCTCGGTGTACGAGTTCGACCCGATCACCGGGAACATCCCCGCCACTAAAGTAGAGATCACCGTCTCCTGCAGGTGAGTTAACCCCAGTAGACCGGGAGCCTTTCATCTCCAGTAGTGCTATTCTTGTTGTAGTCAGTTGGGGACGCATAATGGAAACAAAGTCCACTTGTTTGAATATCCTACGTTTTTGTGTGTGTGTGGTGAGTGAGTGAGTGAGTGAGTGCTGTGATGTTTGTCAACACCTTTAAAGTACACACATTTTTTGAAACGTGATAACGAACAACACTCTGCAAGTAGTCCAACTCCTATTGCGTCCTAACTGGCCATGCGTTATGGTAAGGTGTATAGAAATATATAACATGGATAGGGAAGATTCTCTGACAGTGGAGGGGTTTTGGGTGGGAACTGCTATATCTGTATTCAACCAGGGTAGGGTGCGGCTGACAGGGAGTTGTCGGTATCGCAGAAATTGGAATGCAGTTCTTCAACTGCGTCCCTGCTATTTACATTTTTCTACATCACATCATTTAAAAAAAAAGTTACTGGTCAATTCTTTGAGTGAGGAATGTTGCACTTGGATTGAAAACAATGAGAGGCATCTACCCTGGTAGATTTCTGCTCTTTGTTTGTCTATTATGGAGGTTATTTTCATTCTACATACAGATGTGGGGTCTTCATTTGAGCCAGTTTACTACAGCAGGAAAATAATCCTGAAGCAACTGGAAATGTGAATTATTATGTGGATTATAATGAATGGACATTTGTTTAGGGGTTGAAACATTTTTGTTTAAGGAAAAATCAAGTCTGACAATTTGAAGTGGAAATTACAAATGTCAAAATCCTATTTAATCCTCAAATAAACTACACGTTTCACACTTCCTCCATTGCAGAAAAGTTATCCTGCAACACGGTGATCAAATTAAGCTCCAACATCTGTTCATCACTCCTCATCCAGCCACTCTTTAGAAACATTAGCTAGCTGGATGAATGATGAATAGATCAGCTGCACTGTGTTATCATGCGTTGGCTAATGGTGTTGTTGTTGTTAATGGTTATGAATGACCCTGTACTCCAGTGTATATTAGCGTACAGGGTTTAGGACTACGTGCATTTTGATTCCCCCTCAGTGTATGTGTGGAATGTGTCGATGTGGGTGTGTCTGTAAGTCAGTGATGTTAAGTGATGCGAGAAACCACTTGAGTCCACAATGCTGTGTTGTGTTGTGTGCATGTGCCGCATGTGCAATTTTTGGTCTATTTTGTCTATTTTAGATGAGTGATGAATCGGAGCTAGATTCTGTATTCCGTCACATACCAGCAAGGCAGTGCTGTTTTCAAGGCCTCAGGTCATAAAACACCACTTCCTTCCTTCCATTTTAGAGTCACTAAAATGTATCTGTTTGGTCTTGTCCCACCGAGCTATCTAGTGACTAACTGAGTCTCTGGATAAGAGCGTCTGCTAAATGACTAACTGAGTCTCTCTGGATAAGAGCGTCTGTTAAATGACTAACTGAGTCTCTGGATAAGAGCGTCTGCTAAATGACTAACTGAGTCTCTGGATAAACTGAGTCTCTGGATAAGTCTGCTAAATGACTAACTGAGTCTCTGGATAAGAGCGTCTGCTAAATGACTAACTGAGTCTCTGGATAAGAGCGTCTGCTAAATGACTAACTGAGTCTCTGGATAAGAGCGTCTGCTAAATGACTAACTGAGTCTCTGGATAAGAGCGTCTGCTAAATGACTAACTGAGTCTCTGGATAAGAGCGTCTGCTAAATTACTAACTGTGCATCACATTCATCTCTCTCCTCTGCGTCCCGCCTCCCTCTCAGGTAATCACAGAAACACAGAGGGAGAATCAAACATTACCAACCAGCCCCATTCTCCCCGTAGTGTCCTCACCTTCCTTTCCATCTCTAACCAGATCCCAGCCAAGGACACAGCTAGGCTTTATTGAGAAACAGACACTGCATCTGCTTGCCTGTGAGGGGCTAGAAAACTCAAGGACACACACACACACACACACACACTCCTCTGTTGTAGAGCAGTGGGAGCCTGTTGAGGGTTGGAGAGGGACTGAGCCCTAACACGACTCTACTGTATTATTGAACACTGGGAGGGTGGGTTACACTGCTGCATGTTTTACTGCATCCTGAGGGGAAATGTCCACAGTACCTTGAGAACGGCAGCAGCTGAAACATTGGAGCTGCCTGATTACAGTATATTGAATTCAATAATACATGGATCGTTACATTAAACAACAATGAATGTGTACTTTTTTTAATGTGTGTGCACGCTTTCCCTCTACATAGAGGTAAAACACTGTATTCACAATGTCCCAGAGTAGGAGCCCTGATCTGGGATCAATTTCACATTTTAGATCATACAGAATTAGGTCATATGGACAGGGAGGACCTGATCCTAGATCAGCACTATGACTGTATACTGGTCCTTTTAGATCACATGGACAGGGAGGACCTGATCCTAGATCAGCACTATGACTGAATACTGGTCCTTTTAGATCACATGGACAGGGAGGACCTGATCCTAGATCAGCACTCCTATTCTTAAGACACTTTATGAGAAAGAAGTGGCCTTGATTTTTTAAAAATGTACCAAGGCAAGTCAGTTAAGAACAAATTCTTATTTACAATGACGGCCTACCCCGGATGACAATGGGCCAATTGTGTGCCGCCCTATGGGACTCCCAATCACAGCCAGATGTGATACAGCCTGGATTCGAACCAGGGACTGTAGTGACGCCTCTTGCGTTGAGATGCAGTGCCACTCGGGAGTACTTCTGTTTCACTTAATGCCCTCACCAAGTTCATGTAATTGTTAGCTGAGGTTTAACACTCAAAGTTAACAAAAAATACTTCTGGACAGTTAGAGGGGGCACCGACCAACACAGATCTTTAGAGTGAGTTTGTGTGATCATGTGCGATTTAATCTAATTTTCACTCAGTGATCTTATTCAGCATTTGGTATCATTCATTCATTCATTCAGCTAAATACTGTAGTTGGATTCAGACAAAGGGAGATTGGGGTTTGTCAATGGCACCTTGTCTCTTCCTATTGCAACGGTGTAATTGGTGAATCATTTATTTTAGTGAAGGTATGTATGATTGTGACTGTGTGTTTACCCATTGGTTGTATTCCCCAGTGAGTGACAACAGAGTACGTGTGGGTGTTCACTCAGTCTTAGTGTCAGTGTTCAATATGTGAATGAAATCTATTTAGTCATGTTCCTTTTATATGGCCCACATGATGAAATCATTATATATATATATATATATATATTTTACACACATTTCTATAACGACTGTGAAATATGCAATGCTAATGGGACATTTATGGTGCAAAGCAATTCACCTTGAAAGGTCATTTTTCTCCACCTATGTGTCACCAAACGACACATTCATTCCATCGCAAATTCCACAGAATCTGTAAATTCCACATCATACAGCAATCTGTCACGCTTCTCAAGTCTCTCCACATCCAACCAATGAGCAGTTCAAGGCATTACCAATCTATGTGAATAGCATTTGTTAAGGCTGTTGCCAGATGCATTGTGAGTCAGAATGGCAGTGAAAGAAAGGCGTTCACGGTGTATTACTGGCAGGGCTTAAGTACTTCTCCATACTGGTCCGGTTGACAGTGTAGTGTACTCTTCCATAGGTAATACTCTGGTCCGGTTGACAGTGTACTGTACTCTACCATAGGTAATACTCTGGTCCTGTTGACAGTGTACTGTACTCTACCATAGGCAATACTCTGGTCCTGTTGACAGTGTAGTGTACTCTTCCATAGGAATACTCTGGTCTGCTACAGTCTGGTCCTTTGACAGTGTACTGTACTCTACCATAGGTAATACTCTGGTCCGGTTGACAGTGTACTGTACATGTACTGTACTCTTCCATAGGCAATACTCTGGTCCGTTGACAGTGTACTGTACTCTTCCATAGGTAATACTCTGGTCCGGTTGACAGTGTACTGTACTCTTCCATAGGCAATACTCTGGTCCGGTTGACAGTGTACTGTACTCTACCATAGGTAATACTCTGGTCCTGTTGACAGTGTACTGTACTCTTCCATAGGTAATACTCTGGTCCGGTTGACAGTGTACTGTACTCTACCATAGGTAATACTCTGGTCCGGTTGACAGTGTACTGTACTCTTCCATAGGTAATACTCTGGTCCGGTTGACAGTGTACTGTACTCTACCATAGGTAATACTCTGGTCCTGTTGACAGTGTACTGTACTCTACCATAGGCAATACTCTGGTCCTGTTGACAGTGTACTGTACTCTTCCATAGGTAATACTCTGGTCCTGTTGACAGTGTACTGTACTCTACCATAGGTAATACTCTGGTCCTGTTGACAGTGTACTGTACTCTTCCATAGGCAATACTCTGGTCCGGTTGACAGTGTACTGTACTCTTCCATAGGCAATACTCTGGTCCGGTTGACAGTGTACTGTACTCTACCATAGGCAATACTCTGGTCCGGTTGACAGTGTACTGTACTCTTCCATAGGTAATACTCTGGTCCGGTTGACAGTGTACTGTACTCTACCATAGGCAATACTCTGGTCCGGTTGACAGTGTACTGTACTCTACCATAGGTAATACTCTGGTCCTGTTGACAGTGTACTGTACTCTACCATAGGCAATACTCTGGTCCGGTTGACGTTGTCCAGTCATCACAACAAGTGGTCCTTTGAGGCACCTGTAATATTAGTATTTATTAGGGATCCCCATTAGCTGTTGCCAAGGCAGCAGCTACTCTTCCTGGGGTCCAAACACATCACACCATCCACATTGCATAGAAAACAACAGATAAAACAGTGAACTATGTTTGTACTGAACAAACTAAAGATAAAACAGTACATCATATAACATCCCTACACCACCACATGTCCACAACACAACATTTAGCAGGTTAAATGGCGCTAGAGAAGAAGGCTGATGTTTTACGTGTTCCCAACCAATTGTGTTTTTTTTTTTTTGTTTCTTTGATTTGTTTGTAACTGATTTTTAAACTTATTTTGTACATAATGTTCCGCTACCGTCTCTTATGACCGAAAATAACTTCTGGACATCAGGACTGTGATTACTCAACACAGACTGGCAAAATCCTTTTTTTCATTTAGCGAGTCTGACGAGCCCGACGTGAATGATGTACTGCTTCCTGGAAACAGGCCCAGATCCCCGTGATCTGTGTGAAGAGGAGGCGGAGAAAGAGGGGCCGAAGGGCGGGCTGCCTTCTGAGAATTCGTAGGCGATCGAAATAAACCCCCACTTCCTTCCATTCTGCTAGCAAACGTGCAATCTTTGGAGAATAAAGTCAATGACGCGGAAGATTAAAATACCAACGGGACATTAAAAACTGTAACATCTTATGCTTCACGAGTCGACATTATCAACATGCAACTGGCTGGTTATATGCTGTATCGGCAGGATAGAGCAGCGGCGTCTGGTAAGACAAGGGGTGGCGGATTATGTATTTTTGTAAATAACAGCTGGTGCACGATATCATTATAAGCCTGCCACACACACACACACTATTTATTAAACATAAGAATAAGTGAGTTTGTCACAACCCAGCTTGTGGGAAGTGACAAAGAGCTCTTATAGGACCAGGGTTCAAAAATAATAATCAATAATTGTGCTCTTTATTTAGCCATCTTACCTATAAAACTTTTATTTGTTCATCGAAAATCATGAATAACTATGATAATAATAATGAGAAGGCTGTGCTTGAAAGGATGAACGTAACTCTACAATGTTGGGTTGTATTGGAGAGAGTCTCAGTCTTTTTCCACACAGTCTGTGCCTGTATTTAGATTTCATGCTAGTGAGGGCTGAGAATCCCTTCTCACATAGGTACATGGTTGCACAGGGCATCAGTGTCTTAACAGCGCGATTTGCCAAGGCAGGATACTCTGAGCGCAGCCCAATCCAGAAAATGGTTTTGGCAGTGGTTTTTGATTAAATTAAATCAAAAACCATTAAATTAATTTAAATTAAATTTTCACAGAACTGCTTGTTGCAATTTTGATGAGGCTCTCTTCTTCAGATATCGATAAGTGGACTGGAGGCAGGGCATGAAAGGGGTAATGAATCCAGTTGTTTGTGTCGTCCGTTTCGGGAAAGTACCTGTGTAATTGCGCATCCAACTCACTCAGGTGTTTTGCTACATTTGACATTGTCCGTCAGCTTGAGTTCATTTACACACAACAATCATACAATGATGGAAAGACCTGTGTGTTGTCCCTGTTTAATGCAGACAGAGAAGAGCTCCAACTTCTTAATCATAGCCTCAATGTTGTCCCGCACATTGAATATATTTGCCAAGAGTCTCTGTAATCCTAGATTCAGATTATTCAGGTGAGAAAAAACATCACCCAGACAGACCAGTCGTGTGAGAAACTCATCATCAGACAAGTGAATTATTGTCGGCAAGGAAAACTTTAAACTCGTCTCTCAATTACAAAAAACGTGTCAATACTTTGCCACTTGATAACCAGCGCCCTTCTGTATGTATCATTATCTTTGCATAAAGCAGAAAATACACAAGAGTTCAGGGGCCTTGCTTTAACAAAGTTAATAATTTTCACTGTAGTGTCCAAAACGTCTTTCAAGCTGTCAGGCATTCCCTTGGAAGCAAGAGCCTCTCGGTGGATGCTGCAGTGTACCCAAGAGCCTCTCGGTGGATGCTGCAGTGTACCCAAGAGCCTCTCGGTGGATGCTGCAGTGTACCCAAGAGCCTCTCGGTGGATGCTGCAGTGTACCCAAGAGCCTCTCGGTGGATGCTACAGTTTACTCAAGAGCCTCTCGGTGGATGCTACAGTTTACCCAAGAGCCTCTCGGTGGATGCTACAGTGTACCCAAGAGCCTCTCGGTGGATGCTGCAGTGTACCCAAGAGCCTCTCAGTGGATGCTGCAGTGTACCCAAGAGCCTCTCGGTGGATGCTGCAGTGTACCCAAGAGCCTCTCGGTGGATGCTACAGTGTACCCAAGAGCCTCTCGGTGGATGCTACAGTGTACCCAAGAGCCTCTCGGTGGATGCTACTGTTTACCCAAGAGCCTCTCGGTGGATGCTACAGTGTACCCAAGAGCCTCTCAGTGGATGCTGCAGTGTACCCAAGAGCCTCTCGGTGGATGCTGCAGTGTACCCAAGAGCCTCTCGGTGGATGCTGCAGTGTACCCAAGAGCCTCTCGGTGGATGCTGTAGTGTACCCAAGAGCCTCTCGGTGAATGCTGCAGTGTACCCAAGAGCCTCTCGGTGAATGCTGTAGTGGACCCAAGAGCCTCTCGGTGGATGCTGCAGTGTACCCAAGAGCCTCTCGGTGGATGCTGCAGTGGACCCAAGAGCCTCTCGGTGGATGCTGTAGTGTACCCAAGAGCCTCTCGGTGAATGCTGCAGTGTACCCAAGAGCCTCTCGGTGGATGCTGTAGTGTACCCAAGAGCCTCTCGGTGAATGCTGCAGTGTACCCAAGTGGTGTTGGGAGCAACTGCTTGCACACGCGTTACCACTCCACTATGTCTCCCTGTCATGGCTTTTGCACCATCAGTACAGATACCAACACATCTTGACCACCAAAGTCCATTTGATGTCACAAAGCTGTCCAGTACTTTAAAAATATCCTCTCCTGTTGTCCTGGTTTCCAGTGGTTTGCAGAAGAGAATGTCTTCCTTAATTGAAATAATTAAATTTTAATGTAATTAAACGTAACAGACATATACCAGGAGCTGTGCCAGGCCCGCCACATCTGTTGACTCATCCAGCTGTGACGCATAGAATTCACTGGCATGTATGCGAAGCAGTGATTGTTTCACACATCTCCTACCGTATCACTGATGGGTCGTGAAACAGTGTTGTTTGATGAAGGAAGTGTCTGTATAGTTTTTTGGGCCTTTTCCCCCAGCATTGTCCCAGCCATATCCACGGCAGCAGAAATAATGAAGTCCTCCACAATAGTATGGTGCTCATCTGTCCTGGCCACTCGGTAGCTCACCATATAAGATGCTTCTAGCCCATTCTTATTAATGGTATCTGTTGCTTTTATACATGTCTTACTACTCGAAAGTCGTCTTAATTCTCGCTCCAAAAACTCCTGTGGCTTATTTTCCAAATTGGCATATTCTGTTTGTAAATGTCTACGCAAGAGTCAAGGTTTCATCAAGTTGTGAGACAGTACTTTTGCACATATGACACACTGTGGCCGAGGAAAGGCACTACTCCCAATATAAGTGAACTCCAAATCAATGTAGTTCTCCTCATATTTGAGTCTCTTCGATGGTCCAATGTCCCTGTCTGTTGTTCGGTGCTTTCCCGGGTAAGGGGGCAGTAGCTCTTCAGCTGCATCAGATTCACAACGGTCCATGTCCATGCTAGCTGGGCTAACAACAAACGTAGAATTACCGATGCTAGCATTGGATGTGTTCGTGGAAGCAGAACAACTTGTGTCATCGACAGGTGCAGTACTGCTGGTAGTAGCAGTACTACCAGTAAAGCTGGTATGTGTCTCTACACTATAACACTATCAAGAAGTCCTACAGGCCCTGTTTTTTTTTAACCATTTTTGAACAAAACTTTATGAGCAGCAGCTATGTTTGGCTACATACGGACCGTTAGTGAAATTCCTGCAAGAAAGTAATGGTTAATGTGATTGGATGTTAATTATTTGAATAGGCTACCTGTATTTCACATTGTGTTGTTATTTCACTGAACACTAGATGGTTTAATATAATTTTTGGGGCAGTGAAACTAGGCTACTCAGGTGAGAGAAAACCCCATTCCTGTTGTGGTGGGGTGTCTGAGCTGTGTGCCAGTATTTTAAACAGACAGCTCGGTACATTCAGCTTGTCAACACCTCTTACAAAACAAGTGATGAAGTCAATCTCTCTCTTGACATGCGTGTCATTAATGTTAGATCTCCGTGTACTCTTAATGGCCAGCCATGCCGCCCTGTTCTGAGCCAACTACACTTTTCCCAATTCCCTCTTTGTGGCACCTGACCACGATATTGAACAGTAGTCTATGTGCGACAAAACTAGGGCCTGTAAGACCTGCCTTGTTGATAATGTTGTTAAGAAGGCAGGATTAAGAACAAGCTAGCAGTAAAATCAGATTTAAAAACAGATAAAACTACACCTCACGGCACAACACGGACTGTGATGAGACACGCGCACAGTAGAGAGAGAATAAGAGAGAGAGAAAGAGAGAAAGAGAATGAGAGAAAGAGAGAGAGAGATAGAGATAGAGAGGGAAAGAGAGAAAGAGAGAAAGATAGAGAGGGAAAGAGAGAGAGAGAGAAAGAGAAAGAGAGAGAAAGAGAAAGAGAGACAAGAGAGAGAAAGAGAGAGCATGAGAGAATCTCCCTTTATGGTTGTGAGGTCTGGGGTCCGCTCACCAACCAAGAATTCACAAAATGGGACAAACACCAAATTGAGACTCTGTATGCAGAATCCTGTAGAAATATCCTCTGTGTACAACACAAAACACCAAATAATGCATGCAGAGCAGAATTAGGCCGATACCTGCTGATGATCAAAATCCACGTTAAATTCGTTAAATTCTACAACCACCTAAAAGGAAGCGATTCCCAAACCTTCCATAACAAAGCCATCTCCTACAGAGAGATGAACCTGGAGAAGAGTCCCCTAAGCAAGCTGGTCCTGAGGCTCTGTTCACAAACACAAACAAAGCCCCAGGACAGCGACACAGTTAGACCTACCCAAATCACGAGAAAACAAAAAGAAATGACTTGACACAATCCTGTCTCAGAGCTCTACGGACAATTCCTTCGACCTCGGGGCTTGGTTTTTGCTCTGACCTTCACTGTTAACTGTGGGATCTTTTAAAGACAGGTGTGTGCCTTTCCAAATCATGTCCAATCAATTGAATTTACCACAGGTAGTCTCCAATCAAGTTGTAGAAATATCTCAAGGATGATCAATGGAAACAGGATGCACCTGAGCTCAATTTCGAGTCTCATAGCAAAGGGTCTGAATACTTATGTAAATAAGGTATTTTTTTATTTTATTAATAATAAAAATAAAACAATTCTAAAAAACAGTTTTTGCTTTGTCATTGTGAGGTATTGAGTGTGGATTGATCAGGGGAAAAAACAAACAATTTAACCCATTTTAGAACAAGGCTGTAACGTTACAAAATGTGAAAAAAGTCAAGGGGTCTGAATACTTTCCGAAGGCACCGTATTTCCCTCAGATAACACAGACCCACAAAGATTTTGAAAACAAATCACATTTTGGTAACCTCCCATAACCATTGGGTGAAATACCACAGTGTACAATCACAGCTTCAAGATTTGTGACCTGTTTCCACAAGAAAAGGTGACCCAGTTTAAGAACAAACACCAGTGTAAATACAACCCATATTTATTTATTTTCCCTTGTGTACTATATTCACATGATTACAACACTGTATATAGACATAATATGACATTTGGAATGTTTTTATTATTTTGGAACTTGTGTGAGAATAATATTTACTGTTCACATTTGATTGTTTATTTCACTTTTGTTTATCCATTTCACTTGCTTTTGCAATGTAAACATGTTTCCCATGCCAATAAAAACCCTTGAATTTAATTGAATTGAGAGAAAGAGAGAGAGGGATACTCAGAGCAAGAGATACTCAGAGAGAGAGAGAGAGATACTCAGAGAGAGAGAAATACTCAGAGCAAGAGATACTCAGAGAGCGAGAGAGATACTCAGAGAGAGAAAGATACTTAGAGAGAGAGATACTCAGAGAGAGAAAGATACTTAGAGAGAGAGAGAGATACTCAGAGAGAGAGATACTCAGAGAGAGAGAGAGATACTCAGAGAGAGATACTCAGAGAGAGAGAGATACTCAGAGAGAGAGAGAGATACTCAGAAGAGAGAGAGAGATACTCAGAGAGAGAGAGAGATACTCAGAGAGAGAGAGATACTCAGAGAGAGAGAGATAGTCAGAGAGAGAGAGATACTCAGAGAGAGAGAGATACTCAGAGAGAGATACTCAGAGAGAGAGAGATACTCAGAGAGAGAGATACTCAGCGAGAGATACTCAGAGAGAGAGATACTCAGAGAGAGAGATACTCAGAGAGAGAGATACTCAGAGAGAGAGATACTCAGAGAGAGAGAGATACTCAGAGAAAGAGAGATCCTCAGAGAAAGAGAGAGATACTCAGAGAGAGAGATACTCAGAGAGAGAGAGAGATACTCAGAGAGAGAGATACTCAGAGAGAGAGAGAGATACTCAGAGAGAGAGAGATAGATACTCAGAGAGAGAGATACTCAGAGAGAGAGAGAGAGATACTCAGAGAGAGATACTCAGAGAGAGAGATACTCAGAGAGAGATACTCAGAGAGAGAGATACTCAGAGAGAGAGCGATACTCAGAGAGAGAGATACTCAGAGAGAGAGAAATACTCAGAGAGAGAGAGAGATACTCAGAGAGAGAGATACTCAGAGAGAGAGAGATACTCAGAGAGAGAGAGAGAGAGATACTCAGAGAGAGAGAGAGATACTCAGAGAGAGAGAGAGAGATACTCAGAGAGAGATACTCAGAGAGAGAGAGAGATACTCAGAGAGAGAGAGAGATACTCAGAGAGAGATACTCAGAGAGAGAGATACTCAGAGAGATACTCAGAGAGAGAGATACTCAGAGAGAGAGAGATACTCAGAGAGATACTCAGAGAGAGAGAAATAGAGAGAGAGAGAGATACTCAGAGAGAGAGATACTCAGAGAGAGAGAGATACTCAGAGAGAGAGAGAGAGATACTCAGAGAGAGAGAGATACTCAGAGAGAGAGAGAGAGATACTCAGAGAGAGAGAGAGATACTCAGAGAGAGAGAGATACTCAGAGAGAGAGATACTCAGAGAGAGAGAGAGATACTCAGAGAGAGAGATACTCAGAGAGAGAGAGATACTCAGAGAGAGAGATACTCAGAGAGAGAGATACTCAGAGAGAGAGAGATACTCAGAGAGAGAGATACTCAGAGAGAGAGAGAGAGATACTTCTGAGAGATGCAGAGAGATACTCAGAGATATATATATACTCAGCTTTGATATAATACTCAGAGAAATGTCTGTGTCCTGATCTTCAATGAACATATTTAAGCATGGTGCCATATGAAACCAGCCACTTTCTCTCAATTCAATTCAATTCAATTCAATTCAATTCAATTCAGGGGGCTTTATTGGCATGGGAAACATGTGTTAACATTGCCAAAGCAAGTAAGGTATATAATATATAAAGTGAAATAAACAATAAAAATTAACAGTAGACATCACACATACAGAAGTTTCAAAACAATAAAGACATTACAAATGTCGTATTATATATATATATATATATACAGTGTTTTTACAATGTGCAAATGGTCTCTCATCTCTCTATCTGATGGATACGCCCAATTGGCATCCTATTCCCTTTATAGTGCACTTTATAGTGAATAGAGAGCCATTTGGGACTCATTTTATATCTGAGGGCTTGTCACTGATCTGGGGCAGATACAACCGCAGCACATCACACTGTGAAAGAAAGAGAGAGAGAGGAAGAATGTGTGTGTGTGTGTGTGTGTGTGTGTGTGTGTGTGTGTGTGTGTGTGTGTGTGTGTGTGTGTGTGTGTGTGTGTGTGTGTGTGTGTGTGTGTGTGCGTGTGAAACTGCGATGCTTTGAGGATGTTAAAGGCAGATTGGCATGTGGAGAAGTGGAAAGACGGAGAGGCAGTCTGGTGCTTAAGATCTCTTCAGGACATGGCCAGGCACAGATGGTCACACACACACCCACACACACATGCACGCACGCACGCACACACACACACACACACACACATGAGAGGTAGAGTGGTAGACTGATGAAGTGTTTTATTGGAGGTGCCATGGGCCAGAGTGCTAATGCCTTGACCACTCTCCCTTTCCCCTGGCTTACTGTGTTAACATTATTACCTTCCTAGAACTAGATAGATACATCCTGATGGTGCCGATAGACATGGCCGCTCTGTTTCTGGCTCCTAAGCAACTTTGCAGATTTTGTTTTTTTTGCTGTGGTTGTTATTTCTCACATTATTAGCCCACAGTGTTTTTTGCATTATTACATACAGCCGGAAATAACTTTTGGATATCAGAGCGGGCGGTAACTGCAACCAGAAATACAACTTTCCTGAATTGGATCCTGTGTTTGTACTCACCCAAGGCGATGTAACTTATACCAGAGGCTGCTCCAAAACGCAGCCGGTGGAGAAGAGATATTTGGAGTGGACTTTTAGTCCAACTCAGGAGGCGTACACAACTACCATCGCTTCCGAGTCTATTACTCGCTAATGTTCAGTCCCTGGATAATAAAGTAGACGAGCTCAGGGCGAGGATCTCCTTTCAGAGAAACATCAGGGACGGTAACATACTCTGTTTCACGGAATCATGGCTCTTTCCGGATATACTGTCTCCATCTATACAGCTGGGTTCTCAGTACATTGCGCAGATTAGAATAAAGAACTCTCTAGGAAGAAGAAAGGCGGAGGTGTGATTGTGGTAACGTACAGGAACTCAAGTCCTTTTGTTCACCCAACCTAGAATACCTCTCAATCAATTGCTGACTGCATTTCCTCTCAAGAGAATTCTCTTCGGTCATCGTCACAGCCATGTATGTTCCCCCTCAAGCCGATACCACGACGGCTCTCAAGGAAATACACTGGACTTTGTGCAAACCGGAAACCACATATCCCGAGGCCGCATTTATTGCAGCTGGGGACTTTAACAAAGCGAATTTGAGGCTGCAACACATTGCCTGCAGTACTCACGCTACAAAAACTCTCAACCATTGTTACACTCCCTTCCAAGATGGCTACAAGGCCCTCCCCCACCCTCTCCAGCAAATCAGAACACAACTCCATTCTACTCCTCCTTTCCCATAGGCAGAAACTCAAACAGGAAGTACCCCTGGACATTTTAAATCTCTCCCTTTCCCAGTCTGGATTTCCACTATTGTTCCTGTATCCAAGAAAGCGAAGGTCACTGAACTCAATGACTATCGCCCTTTAACGCCCCCTTCTGTTATCATGAAGTGCTTTGAGAGGCTAGTTAAGGATCATATCCCCTCCACCTTACCCGACACCCTACACCCACTGCAATTTGCATACCGCCCCAATAGATCCATGGATGATGCAATCGCTATCGCCATCACACTGCACACTGCCCTGTCCCATCTGGACAAGAGGAATACCTATGTAAGAATGCTGTTCATTGACTACAGCTCACCTTCAACACCATAGTGCCCTCCATGCTTATCATTAAGCTCGGGCCTTGGGTCTGAACACCGCCATTTGCAACTGGGTTCTTGACTTCCTAACGGGCCGACCCCAGGTGGTGAAGGTAGGCAACAACACCTCCACTTAGCTGACCCTCAACACAGGGGCCCCACAAGGGTGTGTGCTCATCCCCCTCCTGTACTCAAATCAAATCAAATCAAATGTATTTATAAAGCCCTTCTTACATCAGCTGATATCTCAACGTGCTGTACAGAAGCCCGGCCTAAAACCCCAAACAGCAAGCAATGCAGGTGTAGAACCACGGTGGCTAGGAAAAACTCCCTAAAAACTCCCTACTTCCTGTTCACCCATGACTGCGTGGCCATGCACGCCTTCAACTCAATCATCAATTTTTCAGACGACACAACAGTGGTAGGCCTGATTACCAACAACCACAAGACAGCCTACAGGGAGGAGGTGAGGGTCCTGGTGGAGTGGTGCCACAATAACCTCTCCCTCAACAAAATGAAGGAGCTGATCGTGGACTTCAGGAAACAGCACAGGGAGCACGCCCCTATCCACATGGACGGGACCACAGTGGAGAAGGTGAAAAGCTTCAAGTTCCTCAGCGTACACATCACTGACAATCTGAAATGGTCCACACACACAAACAGTGTGGAGAAAAAAGGCACAACAGCGCCTCTTCAACCTCAGGAGGCTGAAGAAATTCAGCTTGGCCCCTAAGACCCTCACAAACTTTTACAGATGCACCATTGAGGGCATCCTGTCGGGCTGTATCACCGCGTGGTACGGCAACTGCACCGCCCGTAACCTCAGGGCTCTCCAGAAGGTTGTGCGGTCAGCCCAACACGTCACCGGGGGCACACTGCCTGCTTCCAGAAAGGCCACAAAGATCATCAAGCCTGCTGTTCCAGAATTAAGGACCTCACTACCCGAAGATCATCAAGGACCTCAGCCACCTCAGAGCCACGGCCTGTTCACCCTGTTATCATCAAGGACCTTATCATTAAGGACCTCAGCCACCCGAGCCACGGCCTGTTCACCCTGTTATCATCAAGGACCTCAGCTACCCGAGCCACGGCCTGTTCACCCTGTTATCATCAAGGACCTCAGCTACCCGAGCCACGGCCTGTTCACCCTGTTATCATTAAGGACCTCAGCTACCCGAGCCACGGCCTGTTCACCCTGTTATCATCAAGGACCTCAGCCACCCGAGCCACGGCCTGTTCACCCTGTTATCATCTAGAAGACGATGTCAGTACAGGTGCATCAGAGCTGGGACCGAGAGACTGAAAAACAGCTTCGATCTCAAGGCCATCAGACTGTTGAATAGCCATCACTAGCCGGCCTCCATCCAGTACCCTGCCCTGAACTTAGTCACTGTTACGAGCCGGTTACCACCCGGTTACTCAACCCTGCACCTTAGAGGCTGCTGCCCTATGTACATTGACATTGAACACTGGTCACTTTAATAATGTTTACATACTGTTTTATCCATGTCACATATATATACTGTGTTCTAGTCAAGTCCATCCTATTCAACTATTTCTGTACATATAGTATTCTTTCTATCCATGTATTCTACTGAAATACTATGTATTCTATCCACATACTGTCCATAGTGTCAATACATCCCATCATAAATACTGTATATATACACATACTCTGGACTCCGAAATTGCTCATCGTGATATTTATAGATTTCTTAATTCCATTATTTTACTTTCAGATTTGTTTGTTTTGTTGTGTATTCTTAGATATTACTGCACTGTTGGAGCAAAGAACACAAGCATTTCACTACACGCGCAATAACATCTGCTAAATATGTGTGTCACACCCTGACCATAGTTTGCTTTGTATGTTTCTGTTTTGTTTGGTCAGGGTGTGATATGAGTGTGCATTCTATGTTTCATGTCTAGTTTGTCTAGTTCTATGTTTGGCCTGATATGGTTCTCAATCAGAGGCAGGTGTGAGTCATTGTCTCTGATTGTGAACCATATTTAGGTAGCATGTTTGGTGTTGGTTTTTTGTGGGTGATTTTTCCTGTCTTGTGTTAGTTTGCACCAGTTGAGGCTGTTTCGGTTTTCACGTTCGTTTTTGTATTGATTCGTGCTTCCTTTGTTTCATTAAACATGAATCTCAATAGCCACGCTGCATTTTGGTCCGACTCTCCTTCGCATAAAGAAAACCGTTACAATGTGATGTGTGTTATGATTTGATTTAGGTGCTTTCACAGGAGCTCTTTCAATAGTCTTAGTCGTAGTCATCATGTGGTCGAGCATCTGTTCTGCACTGTAAAACTTTTCCCTGTAAATTTAGAGCTTTATACTGGCACCACAGCTGCCAATTTAAACCTGTAAGTTTGCTTTTACAGCTTATATCTTATGTAATATGTTTTACAGTACTATTTGTCTTCCTTAATGGAAAGACATATTACAGCATCCTTGCTGTCAATTTACGGGGACACTGTAATGTTTTACAGTAAGGAAAATAGTACTGTAAAGCAAAATTACTGTATTAAGCTGGCAACTCTGGTGCCACAATAATGCTGTACATTTACAGGGAAATTCTATCCGATATCTAAATGTAACAAAAACAATACATCTTTTAAAATGTAACCTTTATTCAACTAGTTGAGTCCGTTAATAAGAACACATTCTTATTCACAATGACGGCCTACACCGGCCAAACCCAGACGACGCTGGGCCAATTGTGCGCTGCCCTATGGGACTCCAGATCACGACTGGATGTGATGTAGCCTGGATTCCAATCAAGGACTGTAGTGTACATTTCTACATACAATACATGTAATCAAATTGGTAACAACATCAAATGAATTAACAACATAATTGACAGTAGAAGTCACAAGAAGTTAACACATATTTAACCAAATAAGAGAATCATTACAAATGTGTGTAAAAACTATATTGTGTACCTGTGTGTGTGGGCTGTGTATGTGGGCTGTGTGTGTGGGCTGTGTGTGTGTGAGCTGTGTGTGTGGGCTGTGTGTGTGGGCTGTGTGTGTGGGCTGTGTATGTGGGCTGTGTGTGTGGGCTGTGTATGTGGGCTGTGTGTGGGCTGTGTGTGTGGGCTGTGTGTGTGGGGCTGTGTGTGTGGGCTGTGTGTGTGTGCTGTGTGTGTGGGCTGTGTGTGTGGGCTGTGTGTGGGCTGTGTATGGGGCTGTGTGTGTGGGCTGTGTGTGTGGGCTGTGTGTGTGGGCTGTGTGTGTGGGCTGTGTGTGTGTGCTGTGTATGTGGGCTGTGTATGTGGGCTGTGTGTGTGGGCTGTGTGTGTGGGCTGTGTATGGGGCTGTGTGTGTGGGCTGTGTGTGTGGGCTGTGTGTGTGGGCTGTGTGTGTGGGCTGTGTGTGTGGGCTGTGTGTGTGGGCTGTGTATGTGGGCTGTGTGTGTGGGCTGTGTATGTGGACTGTGTGTGTGGGCTGTGTGTGTGGGCTGTGTGTGTGGGCTGTGTATGTGGGCTGTGTGTGTGGGCTGTGTGTGTGGGTTGTGTGTGTGGAGGAGAGAGAGACAGAGAGAGAGAGAGAGAGAGAGAGAGGCGGAGTTCAAATTAGGTTACAATCCTAGATCTTCAGATTCAGAGCTCCAAGCTCCAACACGCAGGACGAAGTGAAACGAAACAATGAAAATGGTAATAAGAAAAACAGTACTATGTAGTATACATAATAACAACTGAAAAACAGTACTATGTAGTATACATAATAACAACTGAAAAACAGTACTATGTAGTATACATAATAACAACTGAAAAACAGTACTATGTAGTATACATAATAACAACTGAAAAACAGTACTATGTAGTATACATAATAACAACTGAAAAACAGTACTATGTAGTATACATAATAACAACTGAAAAACAGTACTATGTAGTATACATAATAACAACTGAAAAACAGTACTATGTAGTATACATACTAACAACTGAAAAACAGTACTATGTAGTATACATAATAACAACTGAAAAACAGTACTATGTAGTATACATAATAACAACTGAAAAACAGTACTATGTAGTATACATAATAACAACTGAAAAACAGTACTATGTAGTATACATAATAACAACTGAAAAACAGTACTATGTAGTATACATAATAACAACTGAAAAACAGTACTATGTAGTATACATAATAACAACTGAAAAACAGTACTATGTAGTATACATAATAACAACTGAAAAACAGTACTATGTAGTATACATAATAACAACTGAAAAACAGTACTATGTAGTATACATAATAACAACTGAAAAACAGTACTATGTAGTATACATAATAACAACTGAAAAACAGTACTATGTAGTATACATAATAACAACTGAAAAACAGTACTATGTAGTATACATAATAACAACTGAACAACAGTACTATGAATACATAATAACAACTGAAAAACAGTACTATGTAGTATACATAATAACAACTGAAAAACAGTACTATGTAGTATACATAATAACAACTGAAAAACAGTACTATGTAGTATACATAATAACAACTGAAAAACAGTACTATGTAGTATACATAATAACAACTGAAAAACAGTACTATGTAGTATACATAATAACAACTGAAAAACAGTACTATGTAGTATACATAATAACAACTGAAAAACAGTACTATGTAGTATACATAATAACAACTGAAAAACAGTACTATGTAGTATACATAATAACAACTGAAAAACAGTACTATGATAATAATAACAACTGAAAAACAGTACTATGTAGTATACATAATAACAACTGAAAAACAGTACTATGTAGTATACATAATAACAACTGAAAAACAGTACTATGTAGTATACATAATAACAACTGAAAAACAGTACTATGTAGTATACATAATAACAACTGAAAAACAGTACTATGTAGTATACATAATAACAACTGAAAAACAGTACTATGTAGTATACATAATAACAACTGAAAAACAGTACTATGTAGTATACATAATAACAACTGAAAAACAGTACTATGTAGTATACATAATAACAACTGAAAAACAGTACTATGTAGTATACATAATAACAACTGAAAAACAGTACTATGTAGTATACATAATAACAACTGAAAAACAGTACTATGTAGTATACATAATAACAACTGAAAAACAGTACTATGTAGTATACATAATAACAACTGAAAAACAGTACTATGTAGTATACATAATAACAACTGAAAAACAGTACTATGTAGTATACATACTAACAACTGAAAAACAGTACTGTGTAGTATACATACTAACAACTGAAAAACAGTTAGCCCTCGTCTGAGTAATGGTAAACGGTTGAGAACAGGGCGTCCCTGATGATCTTGGCCTTCCGGCGACACATTGTGTTGTCGTTGTCCTGGAGGGTTGGCAGTGTGCACCCAGTGGTGCGTGTATAACCCTCTAATGCGCCTTGCAGTCTGCGGCGGTGGAGTTGCAGTACCAAGCTGTGATGCAGCCCAATCTATGAACAGGGGCAACTGTTGGGCCACGCTCCTGGCCTGTAAAACAATGATTTATGTCTTGCAGATGAGAGCCAAGTGAACCGAATCCCACAGGGTTGTGACAGCTAAGGAGGACCCTCTGTCCCTGTGTTTGAGCCATTCATGCTGTCCCCATTGAATAGACTGTATCAGGGTTACATCTAGACGGCTTCCAATGGGACTTATTTGTTTTGTAGGCTGCATTACTACTTGTGTAGTTCATATTTCTCATGTTGTTCTTCTTCTTTATAGTAATACATTGTTATTGATTATTGCATTGTTGTTGTTTTGAGTTTGCAAGAAAGGCATTGTGCTGTATTTGTGCATGTGACATTAAATACTGATGACGGTCTATACTGATCTAGATGGCTACCAATATTAGTTATTTCTTGTGTAGGCTGCTATACTACTTGACACACTGTATAATCTTGGGAGGGGAACACTTGCCATGTTACTAGGTAGTAACATGGCAAGTGCACTGGTCATTTGCATTGGCTTCAGCGGCGGGCGAGTACGGCCCACGATATGGTTTATGTGTAATATGTGTCCCGTCAATCCCCCAAAATATGCAGAATCTTTGTAACTGCTAGAAACAAGTTGTTTTCCCTGTAGTAATCAAATAAAATGTTATTGGTCGAATACGTATTTTAGCAGATGTTATTGCGGGTATTTAGCGAAAATTTTGCAATGGTGGAAACATAACGGATCTGCGCTCAGTGTCTCCATGGCAATCAGGGTCTGCGATACAGCCTATAATTACAATATCATTCTCTGGGTGAAGTTTTTCTAGGTCGCACATCTAGATATTTAAGAGCAATTTAGAGCAGACCAAAATGGCTTTTGTCAACTTGAGCTAGCTAGCAAACTTTAGCCAACTAGCTAGCTAGCTAGCAAACTTTAGCCAACTAGCTAGCTAGCAAACTTTAGCCAACTAGCTAGCTAGCAAACTTTAGCCAACTAGCTAGCTAGCTAGAAAACTTTAGCCAACTAGCTAGCTAGCTAGCAAACTTTAGCCAACTAGCTAGCTAGCTAGCAAACTTTAGCCAACTAGCTAGCTAGCAAACTTTAGCCAACTAGCTAGCTAGCTAGCAAACTTTAGCCAACTAGCTAGCTAGCTAGGTTAGCTTAGGAAACATAAATTCAACGTTGGCTAGCAATAAAGGTACTATTAAACAAGTCAAGCTACCTACCCAGAAGCTGCTGAAAATATTATTTCACTTCACAGATGCTTCAAGAAGATATTTACTAAAATAATCTAATCTTCATGTGCCTCACCCAACAGCATGAGGTTGGTGCCTGAAATGGATCATTTGAATCTACAGTAGACATAAGCTATACTGTAAAGAAATGCAGTATGTTAGAGTAATTTTTACAGGAGTCTTCCGAATTACAGTTAATAACAGTATATATATATATTTTGGTACTTTTTACCCCTTTTTTCTCCCCAATTTTGTGATATCCAATTGGTAGTTACAGTCTTGTCCCATCACTGCAGCTCCTCTACAGACTCGGGAGAGGTGAAGGGCAAGAGCCATGCGTCCTCCGAAACACGACCCTGCCAAGCCACACTGCTTCTTGACACACTGTTCACTTAACCTGGAAGCCAGCCGCACCAATGTGTCGGAGGAAACATCGTACAAATGGTTGAGCGAAGTCAGCATGCAGGCATCCGGCCCGCCACAAGGAGTCGCTAAAACATGATGGGACAAGGACATCTCGGCCGGCCAAACCCTCCCCTAATCCGGACGACACTGGTCCAATTGTGCACCTCCTCATGGGTCTCCCGGTCACGACCAGCTGTGACACAGCCCGGGATCGAGCATGGGTCTGTAGTGATGCCTCTAGCACTGTGATGTAGTGCCTTATACCACTGCACCACTTGGGAGATTTTTCAGCATTTTACCAACAGCATGAATGCTGTAAAACACCTTTATGGTATTATACTGTGCATCCTACAGTGTTTTACTGTTGAAATTACCAACACGTTTTGCAGTGTGGGCATCTGGTGTGTTGGAATTGGACTGGAATGTCCTTCTAACGGAGTTCAGAGAAAAAATCAATGTGTGTGTGTCTGATTTTACTATCCTTGTGGAGACCAGGGGCCTCATTTATAAAAAAAAATCTTAGATTTATACTTCAATTTAGTCGTAAGATAATTTACGACGGTGTGCTTACCTTGGATTCATAAAAGATACTGAGCATAAATAACCTTGCTTATGCAGGTTCTAAGAAGCCCATTTGTAATTTATGCACCTGTGATCTATAAATCTCAAATGAACTGAAAATTGATGGCACCTGAACGTTCCTTACAATCAGTGATTTCCCCTTCTAGAATCCTAGCACAAATGAGGGTTTAGTCAGGAATAGCCACGGACCAAAAGAGAAAAGCAAACGTTTTGGAAGACGAGATCACGGCGATGGTAGAGGAGATTGGGAGTGTGTCGCCTCTGCAGTGAACGAGGTGGGGATGTAAGACAGAACTGTGGCTGATGTGAAAAATAAATGGTTTGACCTTTAAACTGCAAAGGACAACAAGGAATCTCCATACAGCAGGACAATCACGTGCGTCTATGAGATTATTTCCACGTCAAGTCTAGACTCTGAGTAGAGATGAGATCATTTCAACGTCAAGTCTAGACTCTGAGTAGAGATGAGATCATTTCAATGTCAAGTCTAGAATCTGAGTAGAGATGAGATCATTTCTGAGTAGAGATGAGATTATTTCAACGTCAAGTCTAGACTGAGTAGAGATGAGATCATTTCAATGTCAAGTCTAGAATCTGAGTAGAGATGAGATCATTTCAACGTCAAGTCTAGACTCTGAGTAGAGATGAGATCATTTCAATGTCAAGTCTAGAATCTGAGTAGAGATGAGATCATTTCAATGTCAAGTCTAGACTCTGAGTAGAGATGAGATCATTTCCACGTCGAAGTAACGTTTTATAAATAACTAAATTGATCGTAAGTCTGTTTTATAGCAGGCCCCAGAAGTTGGGATATTTCACTAATGCCCACAAGGAAAAAGGTTATTTTAGGATCAGGGGTTGGGTTTAGGGTTGGGCATACAATTAGCGTTAGAATTAGGTTTAGGTTTGGGGTTAGGTTTAGGGTTATGGTTAGGTTTTGGTTTTAGGGGTTAGGGATTAGGTTTAGGGTTGGGGTTATGGTTAGGTTTTGTGTTTGTGTTTGGGTTTGGGGTTATGGTTAGGTTTTGTGTTTGTGTTTGGGTTTGGGGTTATGGTTAGGTTTTGGGTTTGGGTTTGGGGTTAGGTTTAGGGTTTGGGTTTGGGGTTAGGTTTAGGGTTAAGGGTTAGGGAAAATAGGATTTTGAATGGGAATCAATTGTTTGTTCCCCACAAGAATAATAAAACAAAGGGGAGGAAAAGGGGAAACCTGGTCAGTTATACAACTGAATGCATTCAACCAAAATGTGTCTTCTGTGTTCAACCCAACCCCAAATGTGTGCTGAGTAATTGGTCTGGTATCTGGATGGGAAGCAGGAGTCTTTCCCTGCTGCCGTCAATACAGTCTTGACAGTCTTGATTTAGTTTAGTCACATTGTGGAGCGGAAGAGATGTTTGGATGCATCTCAATAGTGTAAACAACACTTCATCCTTTATGCGAAAGAACTAGATTCAAATCGGAGGTTCATCAACATTCAACTGACCTTTTCTATTCGACTTATTTTAAAACCAACCTCCTAAATGTGCCGAGCCAAGTATAGATGCTGTTAGAGAAGATCATTGCGACAGCAGAAAAGGTTGGTACCTACTGCTCTCTTCTGTGGTATGTAGTTGAACAGTAATTGGTCTCCTGTTGAGGACATTTTTTACTTATTTAAATAGGCAAGCCAGTTAAGACCAATTCTTATTTAAAATGGCAGCCTACTGGAACTGGGGAACAATATGGGTTAACTGCCTTGTTCAGGGGCAGAAAGACAGATTTTTACCTTGTCAGCTCAGGGATTCAATCCAGCAACCTTTCGGTTACTAACCCAATGCTCTAACCACTAGACGACCTGCCATGTAGGAGTCCGCTCTAATTTCATTACTGACCTGAAGTCTACGTCCCAAATGGTACCCCCTGTGAGTTATTTAGAGCACTACCTTTGATGTAGTGAAGTAGTACACTTTAAAAAGGAATAGGGTGCTATTTGTGACATACCCCTGATTGAGAACTTGTAAGAGCCTGCTCTAATTCAATTTACACAGATGACATGTTCAGTGTTCAGTACTGGGAAATGGCTGGCCTGGCCACTAGCTCAGACCTGGAGAGATTAAACCTTGGAGAGATCTGATGCTGTGCCCCACGGGTCTATTTTAGGGCAAGTGTGTGTGTGTCTGTGTGTGTGTGTCTGTGTGTGTGTGTGTGTGTCTGTGTGTGCGTGTGTCTGTGTGTGTGTGTGTGTGTGTGTGTGTGTGTGTGTGTGTGTGTGTGTGTGTGTGTGTGTGTGTGTGTGTGTGTGTGTGTGTGTGTGTGTGTGTGTGTGTGTGTCTGTGTGTGTGTGTCTGTGTGTATGTGTGTGTACGTTATCTCTGGCTGTGTGCCACTGGCTCTAGGGAGGGTGTTTCTTGAGAACTGTGGAACAGAGAGGTGTGAGTTGGACCAAACGGGACTGGGCCTGACCAGGGAGCTGTTGGTTATGTGTGTGTGAGGGGGGTTGGGTGTGTTTGTGAGGGGGGTTGGGTGTGTGTGTGAGGGTGGGTGGGAGGGAGGGAGGTTGGGTGTGTGTGTTGTGTGTGAGATAGACTTTGATTGGAGGCACAGCAGTGGAGACCAGTAGGAGCTCATTTAAGGCTGGTGAGAGACAGAGGGAGAGAGAGAGCTAGAGGGAGGGATAGAGAGAGAGCTAGAAGGAGGGAGAGAGAGAGCTAGAGGGAGAGAGAGAGCTAGAGGGAGGGATAGAGAGAGAGCTCGAAGGAGGGAGAGAGAGAGCTCGAGGGAGAGAGACAGCCCAGCAAGTGCTCTAGTACTCCCTGACATAATGAGAACTTTCCCACAGTACAACTTGAATTTTCTCTGAGACACTTTTCTCCCTCCTGCCAAACTTTGGTGTGTAACTACTGTATCTTTCTGTAGTTTAACTACTGTAGCTTTCTGTAACTTAACTACCGTATCTTTCTGTAGCTTAACTACTGTATCTTTCTGTAGCTTAACTACTGTAGCTTAATTACTGTAGCTTTCTGTAGCTTAACTACTGTATCTTTCTGTAGCTTAACTACTGTATCTTTCTGTAGCTTAACTACTGTAGCTTTCTGTAGCTTAACTACTGTATCTTTCTGTAGCTTAACTACTGTATTTTTCTGTAGCTTAACTACTGTAGCTTTCTGTAGATTAACTACTGTAGCTTTCTGTAGCTTAACCACTGTAGCTTTCTGTAGCTTAACTACTGTATCTTTCTGTAGATTAACTACTTTCTGTAGCTTAACTCTGTAGCTTAACCACTGTAGCTTTCTGTAGCTTAACTACTTTCTGTATCTTTCTTTCTGTAGCTTAACAATAACTACTGTAGCTTTCTGTAGCTTAACTACTGTATCTTTCTGTAGCTTAACTACTGTAGCTTTCTGTAGATTAACTACTGTAGCTTTCTGTAGCTTAACTACTGTATCTTTCTGTAGCTTAACTACTGTATCTTTCTGTAGTTTAACTACTGTAGCTTTCTGTAGCTTAACTACTGTATCTTTCTGTAGCTTAACTACTGTAGCTTTCTGTAGCTTAACCACTGTAGCTTTCTGTAGCTTAACTACTGTATCTTTCTGTAGCTTACAGTAACTACTGTAGCTTTCTGTAGTTTAACTACTGTAGCTTACAGTAACTACTGTATCTTTCTGTAGCTTAACCACTGTAGCTTTTTGTAGCTTACAGTAACTACTGTAGCTTTCTGTAGCTTACAGTAACTACTGTAGCTTACAGTAACTACTGTAGCTTTCTGTAGCTTACGGTAACTATTGTAACTTTCTGTAGCGTAACTACTGTAGCTTTCTGTAGCTTAACTGTCTAAATCAAATCAAATTTTATTTGTCACGTGCGCCGAATACAACAGGTGTAGACTTTACAGTGAAATGCTTACTCACAAGCCCTTAACCAACAACGCGGTTTAAAAAGTAGATGTACTACTTCAGCAAACTTCTGTAGCTCAACTTTCTGTAGCGTCCAACTGGGTACAATCTGGTTGAATCAACATTTGTTTTAACGTCATTTGTCAACGTATTGTGACGTGGAATATACAGTTGAAGTCAGAAGTTTACATACACTTAGGTTGGA
Source organism: Oncorhynchus masou masou (assembly GCF_036934945.1). Taxonomy (NCBI): domain Eukaryota; kingdom Metazoa; phylum Chordata; class Actinopteri; order Salmoniformes; family Salmonidae; genus Oncorhynchus; species Oncorhynchus masou. The sequence goes on from NC_088216.1 coordinate 81,478,791, forward strand.
GTCATTAAAACTCGTTTTTCAACCACTCCTCAAATATCTTGTTAACAAACTATAGTTTTGGCAAGTAGGTTAGGACATCTACTTTGTGCACGACACAAGTAATTTTTCCAACAATTGTTTACAGACAGATTATTTCACTTATAATTCACTGTATCACAATTCCAGTGGGCCAAAAGTTTACATACACTAAGTTGACGGTGCCTTTAAACAGCTTGGAAAATTCCAGAAAATAATGTCATGGCTTTAGAAGCTTCTGTTAGGCTAATTGACATGATTTGAGTCAAATGGAGGTGTACCTGTGGATGTATGTCAAGGCCTACCTTCAAACTCAGTGCCTCCTTGCTTGACATCATGGGAAAATTTAAAGAAATCAGCCAAGACCTCAGAAAAACAATTGTAGACCACCACAAGTCTGGTTCATCCTTGGGAGCAATTTCAAAACATCTGAAGGTACCATGTTCATCTGTACAAACAATAGTATGCAAGTATAAACACCATGGGACCACACAGCCGTCATACCGCTCAGGACGGAGACGCGTTCTGTCTCCTAGAGATGAACGTACTTTGGTGCAAAAAGTGCAAATCAATCACAGAACAACAGCGAAGGACCTTGTGAAGATGCTGGAGGAAACAGGTACAAAGTATCTATATCCACAGTAAAACAAGTCCTATATCGACATAACCTGGAAGGCCGCTCAGCAAGGAAGAAGCCACTGCTCCAAAACCGCCATAAAAAAGCCAGACTACGGTTTACAACTGCACATGGGGACAAAGATCGTACTTTTTTGAGAAATTTTCCTCTGGTCTGATGAAACAAAAATAGAACTGTTTTGCCATAATGACAATCGTTATGTTTGGAGGAAAAAGGCGAAGGCTTGCAAGCCGAAGAACACCATCCCAACCTTGAAGCACGGGGTGACAGCATCATGTTGTGGGGGTGCTTTCCAGCAGGAGGGACTGGTGCACTTCACAAAATAGATGGCATCATGAGGTAGGAAAATGATGAGGATATATTGAAGCAACAACTCAAGACATCAGTCAGGAAGTTAAAGCTTGGTTGCAAATGTGTCTTCCAAATGGACAATGACCCCAAGCATACTTCCAAAGTTGTGGCAAAATGGCTTAAGGACAACAAAGTCAAGGTATTGGAGTGACCATCATAAAGCCCTGACCTGAATCCTATTTTATCCTATTCTATAACTTTGATTTTTGTTTGAGATGGAGATGTGAGTCCAACAAATAAATGATTAATTTGTAAACAAACTGGAATTAAAACTAAGACGAAGTCAATGGCACAAATGGAAATATCCAAGCAGTAGACTACATCTCTGTAAATTTGGATGTGTTGTTAACAAAACACAATTCATTATTGCTTTTGTAAGACATTAAATAGAAAGGCGATAATGAGGGTTCGCGCTCAGGCGTGGAAGGTGAACGGAAGGTGGCCGGAGCGCAGGAGAGTTGCAGCAATACAGAGGAGTGTCTGCGCAGGTGTGAAGCACGACAGATCTTCTACTTAAAAACTCCACACCACCAAGGACTGAATGAAAAGTTGGACCTCGTGCGCTTCTTTGTAGTGCTGTTTCTACACAGGCCAGCAGTCCCTTCACCCCACCCTCTTTCAGCCTCCTAAAATATGTCCATATCTATTCCTTCTGAAATGATATCGTTTTGTAGCCCAGACTGTTGCAGACTGTATGTGACGTTTGAACTGTCTTTCCTTCATATTCTTCAACATATTCCTTTTTAATATGCATTCACTCCCTGTTCACAAGTTTCTAATCTGCTATGTGCTTACACTCCTTGCGCCTGTTAAGCACAGCAGGTGTGTCTCCAGTGTGTGTCTCCTTAACCTTTGTTCAATGATGATGGCAGAAGGCAGAAATCTACTCTACTTTTTCTATAATGTTTTTTACACCTTGCACTTTCAGTCTTTTGTATTTTTTCAGCATGGATTTTAAATTCAGTATATTATCTTTGAATCTCATCCTCCGTGGGTTACTCATGCTCATGGTTTTGAATGCTAATACAGTAAATTAGGTAAATCTGGTAACATTCAACCTTGAACTGAGTAACACATCCATGGCCACATTGTGAGGTTACTGTTACTATAAATGTCTTCTTGTGTCATCATATAAAGGGTGTATGTTCAAGGTAGCATGCATAGGTCATCGCAGGCCTGTGGAGATCTTCACAATTGCTTTTAATAATCTGTGCAGAATCTCAACATGGCATTGAACACTTGCACCATGAACACACTAATCTGTTGTATACATGAACAAAATATCTGACATTTAGAT
>NC_088216.1:81481590-81516590 GCF_036934945.1 Oncorhynchus masou masou
CTCTATCTCTCCTCGTTCAATGATACCGAATTCCTATCTGCAGACTAGTAATTAATATCAAAGACTTGTTCTTAATCTGTCTCAGGCAATGGTCCTCAGATCTTCAAAAGGTTCTACATTTGCATTATCGAGAGCATCCTAACTGGTTGCATCACTGCCTGGTATGGAAACAGCTCGGTACTATAGAGGGTAGTGCGAATGGCCCATTGGCCATCCAGGACCTCTATACCAGGCGGTGTCAGAGGAATGTCCCCAAGAATTGTCAATGACTCCAGCCACCCCAGTCATAGACTGTTCTCTCTTCTACCGCATGGCAAGCGGTACCGGAGCATCAAGTCTAGGTCCAAAACGCTTCTTAACAGCTTCTACCCCCAAGCCATAAGACTCCTGAACATCTAGTCAAATGGCTACCCAGACTATTTGCATTGCCCCCCAACCCCACTACGCTGCTGCTATTCTCTGTTTTCATCTATGCATAGTCACTTTAATAACGTTACCTACATGTACATACTACCTCAACTAATCGGTGCCCATTGACTCTGCATCTTTACCCCCCACTGGGTTTGATTCCCACTGCGATAACATACCAAAAGGTGTGGAATCACTGTTTGGATAAAATCATCTGCTTTGTAAGTGGCCGGTATTACGGTTCTGTATTGACCAATGACATTCTAGTACAGCACCTCTCTCCTGTATCGTGAAGACCGCAGCAACTACATTTTGGATTCATGTTTACTCTATATAAGATGCATTTGTTACATACAGTACGTCTCGGATGATGTCAAAATCAGATATATGTTTCTACTTTACAGACATACATTTTCATGATGCATTTCTCATCTGTCTGTATTAGACAAGACAGTTTACCAAACGGTTAAGTGATTATCAATTAATTTGAGATTTACCAAACGGTTAAGTGATTATCAATTAATTAGAGATTTACCAAACGGTTAAGTGATTATCAATTAATTAGAGGTTTACCAAACGGTTAAGTGATTATCAATTAATTTGAGATTTACCAAACGGTTAAGTGATTATCAATTAATTTGAGATTTACCAAATGGTTAAGTGATTATCAATTCATTTGAGATTTACCAAACGGTTAAGTGATTATCAATTAATTAGAGGTTTACCAAATGGTTAAGTGATTGTTAATTAATTAGAGGTTTACCAAACAGTTAAGTGATTATCAATTAATTTGAGATTTACCAAACAGTTAAGTGATTATCAATTAATTAGAGGTTTACCAAACAGTTAAGTGGTTATCAATTAATTAGAGGTTTACCAAACAGTTAAGTGATTATCAATTAATTAGAGATTTACCAAACAGTTAAGTGATTATCAATTAATTAGAAATTTACAAAATGGTTAAGTGATTATCAATTATTAGAGATTTACCAAACAGTTAAGTGGTTATCAATTAATTAGAGGTTTACCAAATGGTTAAGTGATTGTCAATTAATTAGAGGTTTACCAAACAGTTAAGTGATTATCAATTAATTTGAGATTTACCAAACAGTTAAGTGATTATCAATTAATTAGAGGTTTACTAAACAGTTAAGTGGTTATCAATTAATTAGAGGTTTACCAAACAGTTAAGTGATTATCAATTAATTAGAGATTTACAAAACGGTTAAGTGATTATCAATTATTAGAGATTTACCAAACAGTTAAGTGGTTATCAATTAAGAGCAGTCTGATTAAGTAACAGTAAAATGTGTTCAATCATATCAAAATGAATGTGAGAATTACAATGTGAAAACCAATTACTTTATATAAACATGTATTAGAATGTGAAACGGGTATTTCCAGATGAAACACTAAGTTTGGGGGAAAAGTGACTGGATGATTGAGAGGTTTGTACTAAGAGTGGTGATGTACCACAGGCTCTACTTGAACATTGCACTAGAGAGATTGAAACTGTAATTGGGATAGAAATCGATATGGTAGCTTTCTACAGCCATTTCATCTCACCCACTTCACTCTATATTTAAACCTACCACCCCCAAACACATGTAACTGTTGCTCTCTGGCCACTATTAAGCATCCAGCAGGATCATTGGTATCTAGGTTCTGTCTTCGGTTCATTAAGTCCAGGAAAGGAGAGGAGAGCCAGGTAGTGTGGTAACATTTAAGACATTCTCTATCTCTCTCTCTCTCTTTCTCTTTCTCTCTTGTCTCTCTCTCTCTCTCTCTCTCTCTCTCTCTCTCTCCTCTATCTCTCTCTCTTTCTTTCTTTGTCTCTCTCTCTCTCTCTCTCTCTCTCTCTCTCTCTCCCTCTCTCTCTCTCTCCTTGTCTCTCTGTCTCTCTCTCTCTCTCTTTCCATCTCTCTCTCCCTTTTTCCATCTCTCTCTCTCTCTTTCCATCTCTCTCTCTCTCCATCTCTCTCTCTCTCTCTCTTTCCATCTCTCTCTCTCTCTCTCCCTCCATCTCTCTCTCCCTCCATCTCTCTCTCTCTTTCCATCTCTCTCTCTCTCTCTCTCTCTCTCTCTCTCTCTCCTTGTCTCTCTGTCTCTCTGTCTCTCTCTCTCTCTATCTCTCTCTTTCTTTCTTTGTCTCTCTCTCTCCCCATCTCTCTTTCTCTCTCTTTCCATCTCTCTCTCTCTCCCCTTTTCCATCTCTCTCTCTCTCTCTCTCTCTCTCTCTCTCTCTCTCCCTCTCTCTCTCTTTCCATCTCTCTCTCCCTCTCTCCCTCCATCTCTCTCTCTCTCTCACTATTTCTCCATCTCTCTCTCTCTCTCTCTCTCTCTCTCTCTCTCTCTCTCTCTCTCTCTCTCTCTCTCTCTCTCTCTCTCAATTCAATTCAATTCAATTCAAGGGGCTTTATTGGCATGGGAAACGTGTTAAAATTGTCAAAGCAAGTGAGGTAGATAATATAGAAAAGTGAAATAAACAATAAAAAGTAAACATTACACATACAGAAGTTTCAAAACAATATAGACATTACAAATGCTGCTGTGATGGCACACTGTGGAATTTCACCCAATAGATATGGGAGTTTATCAAAATTGGATTTGTTTTCGAATTCTTTGTGGATCTGTGTAATCTGAGGGAAATATGTCTCTCTAATATGGTCATACATTGGGCAGGGGGTTAGGAAGTGCAGCTCATTTTCCACCTCATTTTGTGGGCAGTGAGCACATAGCCTGTCTTCTCTTGAGAGTCATGTCTGCCTACGGCTGCCTTTCTCAATAGCAAGGCTATGCTCACTGAGTCTGTACATAATCAAAGTTTTCCTTAAGTTTGGGTCAGTCACAGTGGTCAGGTATTCTGCTACTGTGTATTCTCTGTTTAGGGCCAAATAGCATTCTAGTTTGCTCTGTTTTTTTGTTAATTCTTTCCAATGTGTCAAGTAATTATCTTTTTCTTTTTTCATGATTTGGTTGGGTCTAATTGTGCTGCTGTCATGGGGCTCTGTGGGGTCTTTTTGTGTTTGTGAACAGAGCCTCAGGACTCTTCTCCAGGTTCATCACTCTGTAGGTGATGGCTTTGTCTCCATGTCTCTCTCTCCTCTCTCTTATTCTCTCTCTGTCCCTCACTATCTTGCCCCCTCACTCAGTCTATACACTATACCCCAGCCCCACTCCAAGCTACACGTTTCTATTATGCTCTATGTTTAGTACAGGCAGGGGAGAGAGTGACACATGTCTCTGTAATAACATAGCTGTTGACAGTTATACAGTACATCCCTCTATAATACCATAGCTGTTGATAGTTACACATCCCTCTATAATACCATAGCTGTTGATAGTTACACATCCCTCTATAATAACATAGCTGTTGATAGTTATACATCCCTCTATAATAACATAGCTGTTGATAGTTACACATCCCTCTATAATAACATAGCTGTTGATAGTTACACATCCCTCAATAATAACATAGCTGTTGATAGTTACACATGCCTCTATAATAACATAGCTGTTGATTGTTATTTCATATGATCTAAGCCACTGAAAGGTCTCCCCTCATGTGTCTAATACCATGTCAGAGAACAGAGCCTTGTCTTTACCCACCATTTTAATGAAACACTCCTCAAAGCAGCTCAGATAAATACACAGCCAGTTGAGAGTGATGCAGAAGATGTGCATTGATAAACATGAGAGATGGCCTTCCTCTCACTCTCTCTCTGTGAGTGTGTGTGTGTGTGTGTGTGTGTGTGTGTGTGTGTGTGTGTGTGTGTGTGTGTGTGTGTGTGTGTGTGTGTGTGTGTGCGTGTGCGTGTGCGTGTGCGTGTGTGTGTGTGTGTGTGTGTGTGTGTGTGTGTGTGTGTTTGTCTATGTATGCGTGGAGAAGATGCAGAGGATAATATCCGATGTTAATTGGATTTAGTCATATGAGAATGGATGAATAACCAAAATTGCAGTTGCCAAGCAAAGCATGTCATTTATTAATTTGGTAAAATGCACCTGCTCATAGTTCACTGCTATGTGATGCGATTCTTGGGACAGTTATTCAACAGTGATTTGTGTGTGTGTGTGTTTTTTTTGTGTGTGTGTCTATGTTTAATATTTATCATGACGTGATCATCAGTCCAAGGAAATAAGCTAGAAGATAGAAACCCCAAGACATTAAATATTCACTCTGTTTTTCATCTGTTAAATAAATATGTTTCTCTCTTCATGATGTGTTGCTTGTGAGCTATTTCAAACAGAACAGCGACAGCAACAGTTCTAGCAGACCGCGATGCAAACAGTACGAGGTGTTATCTTGCTATTAGATGCTATTTTCTCTGATTTTGCGACGGTGAGAGATGTGCGTGTGTGTGACGTCTGCTATCTGAGGTGTGTGTTATCTAAGGAGCAAGATCAGAGTTATCTTAGAAGGGTTTAACTAAGGTTTTGAAAGCATTGGATCAACTTCACTTTGATGAGAAAAACGACAGACTTTGAGAGAGGAAGAAAGAGTGAGTGAGAGGGTGAAGCATTGAAATGTAAAAAACAGAGGGAGAGAGGGAGAGAGGGGGAGAGAGAGACAGGGAGAGAGGGGGAGAGAGAGAGACGGGGAGAGAGGGGGAGAGAGAGAGACAGGGAGAGAGGGGGAGAGAGAGAGACAGGGAGAGAGGGGGAGAGAGGGAGACAGGGAGAGAGAGAGAGAGACAGCTAGGCGAGCTCATGGGCTCCTGAGTTCTTCTGCAAAAAAATATAGAATTAGAGTTGGATAAATGTAGATCAAATCAAATTTTCTTATATCACGGGTTACTAGGTGTGGAAGGTATGAGTCAGGCGCAAAGGGTTCAATAACAGACAATTTATTCTCTCCGGCACAAAAACGGTCATGCCAAACACAGGGCGCAGAAACCCTGACCCGCCCAAACACAGGGCGCAGAAACCCTGACCCGCCCAAACACAGGGCGCAGAAACCCTGACCCGCCCAAACACAGGGCGCAGAAACCCTGACCCGCCCAATCACAGGGCGCAGAAACCCTGACCCGCCCAATCACAGGGCGCAGAAACCCTGACCCGCCCAAACACAGGGCGCAGAAACCCTGACCCGCCGAATCACAGGGTGCAGAAACCCTGACCCGCCCAATCACAGGGCGCAGAAACCCTGACCCGCCCAAATGCAGGGCGCAGAAACACTGACCCGCCCAAACACAGGGCGCAGAAACCCTGACCCGCCCAAACACAGGGCGCAGAAACCCTGACCCGCCCAAGCACACAGGGCGCAGAAACACTGACCCGCCCAAACACAGGGTGCAGAAACCCTGACCCGCCAAGGACACAGGGCGCAGAAACCCTGACCCGCCCAAACACACAGGGCAAAACGATCCAGAGAGAATATACATCCAACACCGACTGTGAACACAAAATAATCCCGCACCCAAAAAAACATACTTTGGCCTAAACATCAGCGCCAACTGTAACTTCCACAAAACTGTGAACTATCTGAGAGACAAGGCAAGAAGGGCATTCTATGGCATCAAAAGGAACAATAAATACAACATACCTAGGATCTGGCTAAAAATACTTGAATCAGTCATAGAAGCCATTGTCCTTTATGGTTGTGAGATCTGGGGCCCACTCACCAACCAAGAATTCACGAAATGGGACAAACACCAAAAAGATAATTACTTGATGCATTGGAAAGAATTAACAAAAAACAGAGCAAACTAGAATGCTATTTGTCCCTAAACAGAGAGTACACAGTGGCAGAACACCTGACCACTGTGACTGACCCAAACTTAAGGAAAGCGTTGTGTAAGGGAGAGCGTAACTGGCGGCAGGGAAGTCAGGCAGGAGAGCAAAACTGGGTAATCAACAGAGCAGTTTTATACATAAAACCACCGGAAACCAGAACAACAAACAAATGGGTACAAAACCCGTCGCACACCAGAGAAAACGTGCACATGCACGTACAATAAACAATCCCACACAAAGCCATGGGGGGAACAGAGGGTTAAATACACAACAAGTAATTGAGGGAATTGAAACCAGGTGTGAGGGAAAACAAGACAAAACACATGGAAAATGAAAAGTGGATCGATGATGGCTGGAAGACCGGAGTCGCCGAGCGCCGCCCGAACAAGGAGAGGGCCCGACTTCGACGGACGTCGTGACACTTTGAAGGTGTACAGACTCAGTGAGCATAGCCTACTGCGTAAACCTACTTCCGGCGCCGACAGAGATGGCCGCCTCGCTTCGCGTTCCTATGAAACTATGCAGTTTTTTGTTTTTTTTACATGTTATTTCTTACATTAGTACCCCAGGTCATCTTAGGTTTAATTACATACAGTCGAGAAGAACTACTGAATATAAGATTAGCATCAACTCACCATCAGTACGACCAAGAATATGACTTTCGCGAAGCGGATCCTGTGTTCTGCCTTTCAACCAGGACAACGGAATGGTTCCCAGCCGGTGACCCATAAAAACGACTTCGTAAAAGAGGGAAACGAGGCGGTCTTCTGGTCAGACTACGGAGACGGGCACATCGTGCCCCACTTCCTAGCATTCTTCTCACCAATGTCCAGTCTCTTGACAACAAGGTTGATGAAATCCGAGCAAGGGTAGCATTCCAGAGGGACATCAGAGACTGTAACGTTCTTTGCTTCACGGAAACATGGCTCACTGGAGAGACGCTCTCGGATGCGGTGCAGCCAGCGGGTTTCTCCACACATCGCGCCGACAGAAACAAACACCTTTCTGGTAAGAAGAGGGGCGGGGGCGTATGCCTTATGGGCTAACAAGACGTGGTGTGATCACAGAAACATACAGGAACTCAAATCCTTCTGTTCACCTGATTTAGAATTCCTCACAATCAAATGTAGACCGCATTATCTACCAAGAGAATTCTCTTCGATTATAATCACAGCCGTATATATTCCCCCCCAAGCAGACACATCGATGGCTCTGAACAAACTTTATTTGACTCTTTGCAAACTGGAATCCATACATCCTGAGGCTGCATTCATTGTTGCTGGGGATTTTAACAAGGCTAATCTGAAAACAAAACTCCCTAAAATGTATCAGCATATCGATTGTGCCACCAGGGCTGGCAAAACCTTGGATCACTGTTATTCTAACTTCTGCGACGCATATAAGGCCCTGCCCCACCCCCCTTTCGGAAAAGCTGACCACGACTCCATTTTGCTGATCCCTGCCTACAGACAGAAACTGAAACAAGAAGCTCCCACGCTGAGGTCTGTCCAACGCTGGTCCGACCAAGCTGACTCCACACTCCAAGACTGCTTCCATCACGTGGACTGGGACATGTTTCGTATTGCGTCAGATAACAACATTGACGAATACGCTGATTCGGTGTGCGAGTTCATTAGAACGTGCGTTGAAGATGTCGTTCCCATAGCAACGATTAAAACATTCCCTAACCAGAAACCGTGGATTGATGGCAGCATTCGCGTGAAACTGAAAGCGCGAACCACTGCTTTTAATCAGGGCAAGGTGTCTGGTAACATGACTGAATACAAACAGTGCAGCTATTCCCTCCGCAAGGCTATCAAACAAGCTAAGCGTCAGTACAGAGACAAAGTAGAATCTCAATTCAACGGCTCAGACACAAGAGGCATGTGGCAGGGTCTACAGTCAATCACGGACTACAGGAAGAAATCCAGCCCAGTCACGGACCAGGATGTCTTGCTCCCAGGCAGACTAAATAACTTTTTTGCCCGCTTTGAGGACAATACAGTGCCACTGACACGGCCTGCAACGGAAACATGCGGTCTCTCCTTCACTGCAGCCGAGGTGAGTAAAACATTTAAACGTGTTAACCCTCGCAAGGCTGCAGGCCCAGACGGCATCCCCAGCCGCGCCCTCAGAGCATGCGCAGACCAGCTGGCTGGTGTGTTTACGGACATATTCAATCAATCCCTATACCAGTCTGCTGTTCCCACATGCTTCAAGAGGGCCACCATTGTTCCTGTTCCCAAGAAAGCTAAGGTAACTGAGCTAAACGACTACTGCCCCGTAGCACTCACTTCCGTCATCATGAAGTGCTTTGAGAGACTAGTCAAGGACCATATCACCTCCACCCTACCTGACACCCTAGACCCACTCCAATTTGCTTACCGCCCAAATAGGTCCACAGACGACGCAATCTCAACCACACTGCACACTGCCCTAACCCATCTGGACAAGAGGAATACCTATGTGAGAATGCTGTTCATCGACTACAGCTCGGCATTTAACACCATAGTACCCTCCAAGCTTGTCATCAAGCTCGAGACCCTGGGTCTCGACCCCGCCCTGTGCAACTGGGTACTGGACTTCCTGACGGGCCGCCCCCAGGTGGTGAGGGTAGGCAACAACATCTCCACCCCGCTGATCCTCAACACTGGGGCCCCACAAGTGTGCGTTCTGAGCCCTCTCCTGTACTCCCTGTTCACCCACGACTGCGCGGCAACGCACGCCTCCAACTCAATCATCAAGTTTGCGGACGACACAACAGTGGTAGGCTTGATTACCAACAACGACGAGATGGCCTACAGGGAGGAGGTGAGGGCCCTCGGAGTGTGGTGTCAGGACAATAACCTCACACTCAACGTCAACAAAACTAAGGAGATGATTGTGGACTTCAGGAAACAGCAGAGGGAACACCCCCCTATCCACATCGATGGAACTGTAGAAGTTTGTGAGTGTTTTTGGTGACAAGCCGAATTTCTTCAGCCTCCTGAGGTTGAAGAGGCGCTGATTGCACCTTCTTCACGATGCTGTCTGTGTGAGTGGACCAATTCAGTTTGTCTGTGATGTGTATGCCGAGGAACTTAAAACTTAATACCCTCTCCACTACTGTTCTCTCTATCTCTCTGTCTTCCTCCTCTTCCTAGTGGAGAGGGTAGTAAGTTTTAAGTTCCTCGGCATACACATCACAGACAAACTGAATTGGTCCACTCACACAGACAGCATCGTGAAGAAAAAATTTGGCTTGTCACCAAAAGCACCCACAAACTTCTACAGATGCACAATCGAGAGCATCCTGGCGGGCTGTATCACCGCCTGGTACGGCAACTGCTCCGCCCACAAACGTTAGGCTCTCCAGAGGGTAGTGAGGTCTGCACAACGTATCACCGGGGGCAAACAACCTGCCCTCCAGGACACCTACACCACCCGATGCTACAGGAAGGCCATAAAGATCATCAAGGACAACACCCACCCGAGCCACTGCCTGTTCACCCCGCTATCATCCAGAAGGCGAGGTCAGTACAGGTGCATCAAAGCTGGGACCGAGAGACTGAAAAACAGCTTCTATCTCAAGGCCATCAGACTGTTAAACAGCAACCACTAACATTGAGTGGCTGCTGCCAACACACTGACTCAACTCCAGCCACTTCAATAATGGGAATTGATGGGAAAGGATGTAAAATAAATCACTATAATCAAAATATAATGTTTACATACCCTACATTATTCATCTCATATGTATATGTATATACTGTACTCTATCATCTACTGCATCCTTATGTAATACATGTATCACTAGCCACTTTAACTATGCCACTTTGTTTACATACTCATCTCATATGTATGTATATACTGTACTCGATACCATCTACTGTATCTTGCCTATGCTGCTCTGCACCATCACTAATTTATATCTTTATGTACATATTCTTTATCCCCTTACACTGTGTATAAGATATTAGTTTTGGAATTGTTAGTTAGATTACTTGTTGGTTATTACTGCATTGTCGGAACTGGAAGCACAAGCATTTCGCTACACTCGCATTAACATCTGCTAACCATGTGTATGTGACAAATAAAATTTGATTTTATTTGATTTTTGCTATTGAGAAAGGCCGCCGTAGGCAGACATGAAGAAGACAGGCTATGTGCACACTGCCAACAAAATGAGGTGGAAACTGAAAAATTAGGTGGAAACTATGTAAGAGGAACACCCTAAAAATTGTCAAAGACCCCAGCCACCCCAGTCATAGACCCCAGCCACCCCAGTCATAGACCCCAGTCACCCCAGTCATAGACCCCAGTCAGACCCCAGCCACCCCAGTCATAGACCCCAGCCACCCCAGTCATAGACCCCAGTCACCCCAGTCATAGACCCCAGTCACCCCAGTCATAGACCCCAGTCACCCCAGTCATAGACCCCAGCCACCCCAGTCATAGACCCCAGCCACCCCAGTCATAGACCCCAAGCCACCCCAGTCATAGACCCCAGTAATAGACCCCAGCCACCCCAGTCATAGACCCCAGTCACCCCAGTCATAGACCCCAGTCACCCCAGTCATAGACCCCAGCCACCCCAGTCATAGACCCCAGTAGACCCCAGTCCCCCACCCCAGTCATAGACCCCAGTCACCCCAGTCATAGACCCCAGCCACCCCAGTCATAGACCCCAGCCACCCCAGTCATAGACCCCAGCCACCCCAGTCATAGACCCCAGTCATAGACCCCAGCCACCCCAGTCATAGACCCCAGCCACCCCAGTCATAGACCCCAGTCATAGACCCCAGTCACCCCAGTCATAGACCCCAGCCACCCCAGTCATAGACCCCAGTCATAGACCCCAGCCACCCCAGTAATAGACCCCAGTCACCCCAGTCATAGACCCCAGCCCCCCCAGTCATAGACCCCAGCCACCCCAGTCATAGACCCCAGTCACCCCAGTCATAGACCCCAGCCACCCCAGTCATAGACCCCAGTCACCCCAGTCATAGACCCCAGTCACCCCAGTCATAGACCCCAGCCACCCCAGTCATAGACCCCAGTCACCCCAGTCATAGACCCCAGCCACCCCAGTCATAGACCCCAGTCACCCCAGTCATAGACCCCAGCCACCCCAGTCATAGACCCCAGTCACCCCAGTCATAGACCCCAGCCACCCCAGTCATAGACCCCAGTCATAGACCCCAGCCACCCCAGTCATAGACCCCAGCCACCCCAGTCATAGACCCCAGTCACCCCAGTCATAGACCCCAGTCACCCCAGTCATAGACCCCAGTCACCCCAGTCATAGACCCCAGCCACCCCAGTCATAGACCCCAGTCACCCCAGTCATAGACCCCAGCCACCCCAGTCATAGACCCCAGTCACCCCAGTCATAGACCCCAGCCACCACAGTCATAGACCCCAGCCACCCCAGTCATAGACCCCAGTCATAGACCCCAGCCACCCCAGTCATAGACCCCAGCCACCCCAGTCATAGACCCCAGCCACCCCAGTCATAGACCCCAGTCACCCCAGTCATAGACCCCAGCCACCCCAGTCATAGACCCCAGTCACCCCAGTCATAGACCCCAGTCATAGACCCCAGCCACCCCAGTCATAGACTCCAGCCACCCCAGTCATAGACTCCAGTCATAGACCCCAGTCACCCCAGTCATAGACCCCAGTCATAGACCCCAGCCACCCCAGTCATAGACCCCAGCCACCCCAGTCATAGACCCCAGACACCCCAGTCATAGACCCCAGCCACCCCAGTCATAGACCCCAGTCACCCCAGTCATAGACCCCAGTCACCCCAGTCATAGACCCCAGCCACCCCAGTCATAGACCCCAGCCACCCCAGTCATAGACCCCAGCCACCCCAGTCATAGACCCCAGCCACCCCAGTCATAGACCCCAGCCACCCCAGTCATAGACCCCAGTCACCCCAGTCACCCCAGTCATAGACCCCAGCCACCCCAGTCATAGACCACAGTCACCCCAGTCACCCCAGTCATAGACCCCAGCCACCCCAGTCATAGACCCCAGTCACCCCAGTCATAGACCCCAGTCACCCCAGCCACCCCAGTCATAGACCCCAGCCACCCCAGTCATAGACCCCAGTCACCCCAGTCACCCCAGTCATAGACCCCAGCCACCCCAGTCATAGACCCCAGCCACCCCAGTCATAGACCCCAGTCACCCCAGTCATAGACCCCAGCCACCCCAGTCATAGACCCCAGTCACCCCAGTCATAGACCCCAGTCACCCCAGTCATAGACCCCAGCCACCCCAGTCATAGACCCCAGCCACCCCAGTCATAGACCCCAGTCACCCCAGTCATAGACCCCAGTCACCCCAGTCATAGACCCCAGCCACCCCAGTCATAGACCCCAGCCACCCCAGTCATAGACCCCAGCCACCCCAGTCATAGACCCCAGCCACCCCAGTCATAGACCCCAGTCATAGACCCCAGTCATAGACCCCAGCCACCCCAGTCAGACCCCAGCCACCCCAGTCATAGACCCCAGCCACCCCAGTCATAGACCCCAGCCACCCCAGTCATAGACCCCAGCCACCCCAGTCATAGACCCCAGTCATAGACCCCAGTCATAGACCCCAGTCACCCCAGTCATAGACCCCAGCCACCCCAGTCATAGACCCCAGTCACCCCAGTCATAGACCCCAGTCACCCCAGTCATAGACCCCAGTCGTAGACGGTACCGGAGTGCCAAGTCTAGGACAAAAAGGTTTCTCAACAGTTTTTACCCCCAAGCCATAAGACTCCTGAACAGGTAACCAAATGGTTACCCAGACTATTTGCATTCTATGCCTCCCCCAAACCCTCTTTTACACTGCTGCTACTCTCTGTTTATCATATATGCATAGTCACTTTAACTATACATTCATGTACATACTACCTCAATAAGCCTGACTAACAGGTGTCTGTATATAGCCTTGCTACTCTTTTTTCAAATGTCTTTTTGCTGTTGTTAATTTCTTTCCTTACCCCCACACACACACACACACACACACACACACACACACACACACACACACACACACACACACACACACACACACACACACACACACACACACACACACACACACACACACACACACACACACACACACACACACACACACACACACACACACACACACACACACACACACACACACACACACACACACACACACACACACACACACACACACACACACACACACACACACACACACACACACACACACACATACCTTTTTTCCCACACCATTGGTTAGAGCCTTTAAGTAAGCATTTCACTGTAAGGTCCTGTTGATTTGAGAAGATGATTTGATTTGAGAGGCAGGGTTGAGGGGTGAATATGGTGAGTAGAAAGCGAGGATAGGGAAGACAGGGAAGGGGAAGAGAAGCAGGGGCCAAGGGGTGAGGGGAGGATGAAAGGAGAGACAAAATAAATAAGTTTGAGAGGATGGGAGGATGAGTGGAAATCAAGGGGAGGAGAGACAGGCTCGAGGGCTGATTAGGTTGAGGAGAGACAGGCTCGAGGGCTGATTGGGTTGAGGAGAGACAGAGGCAATGTTCCCTCTAAGCTGTGCGTGCGGACAGATCTTATTTTGAGATCAAAGCGAGAGGTGCATGTAGTAATGTGTGTACATTTGTTCATATCCTTTGCTCGTTTGTGAGTTATTTGATATAGATTATTTATAGTCAGCAATGTGGGAGTGATTCCTACAAGAGCACAAAATGTGAGCATTTATCGATATCTTTGAAAAGCATGTCAGGTAATTTGAACCTTTATTTAACCAGGCAAGTCAGTTAAGAACAAATTCTTATTTACAATGACGGCCTAGGAACAGTGGGTTAACTGCCTTGTTCAGGGTCAGAACGACAGCCTAGGAACAGTGGGTTAACTGCCTTGTTCAGGGTCAGAACGACAGCCTAGGAACAGTGGGTTAACTGCCTTGTTCAGGGGCAGAATGACGGCCTAGGAACAGTGGGTTAACTGCGTTGTTCAGGGGCAGAATGACGGCCTAGGAACAGTGGGTTGACTGCGTTGTTCAGGGGCAGAATGACGGCCTAGGAACAGTGGGATAACTGCCTTGTTCAGGGTCAGAACGACAGCCTAGGAACAGTGGGTTAACTGCGTTGTTCAGGGGCAGAATGACGGCCTAGGAACAGTGGGTTGACTGCGTTGTTCAGGGGCAGAATGACGGCCTAGGAACAGTGGGATAACTGCCTTGTTCAGGGTCAGAACGACAGCCTAGGAACAGTGGGTTAACTGCGTTGTTCAGGGGCAGAATGACGGCCTAGGAACAGTGGGTTAACTGCCTTGTTCAGGGGCAGAATGACGGCCTAGGAACAGTGGGTTGACTGCGTTGTTCAGGGGCAGAATGACGGCCTAGGAACAGTGGGATAACTGCCTTGTTCAGGGACAGAATGACAGCCTAGGAACAGTGGGTTGACTGCCTTGTTCAGGGTCAGAATGACGGCCTAGGAACAGTGGGTTAACTGCCTTGTTCAGGGGGCAGAAGGACAGATTCGGTTACTGGCCCAACGCTTTAACCACTAGGCTACCTGCTGGCCCAGGTAAAGAGATTTACCTGGGCCACTGCCTCTTTTTTGTTTTAAAGAGGCAGTGTTGTATTTTGAGACAGACTTGAATAAGCTAAGTAGTCAATAGGCAGAGGGTAGCATCAATTGTCGGATTCTCTGTAATAATGGTATGGGAATAATAATTCATTTTATTTTGTGAAGTGGTTTCTTGCGTTAAAAAAACACAACATTTTCAGCCACCTCCTTGTCTTCAGGATAAGTAGATAAACAGGTTAATGTCAAGCCCTGCATGTTTTTATCCAAAGTTTAATGGAATGTAGGCCTGCATTGAACACCACACATTGGCTGCTGCTGTAGGCTGAATTATAGCTATTTACATGTTAAAATGTTATGGGATGCATTTCCTCCGTTGTTTTTGATGGTAGGCCGCTCTGGTAGGCCGCTCTGGTAGGCCGCTCTGGTAGGCCGCTCTGGTAGGCCACTCTGGTAGGCCACTCTGGTAGGCCTACACTATGATCAAATAGCCACAGTAGCCTACTTGCCCACTATTAAAGCTGTAACTTAAGGCGGGTACAGTGTTCACAGTGAACCCGTGCTGGAAGTTGCACAGAATTTTCACAATGTTCAAGTCTGTGCTCAGCAGTCCAGAAATTTGCTCAGTGCCTGCATTTTTTGGAGGGAACATTGGACAGAGGTGTAGAGTAAATGCAGGTTGGACAGAGGTGTAGAGTAATTGCAGGTTGGACAGAGGTGTAGAGTAATTGCAGGTTGGACAGAGGTGTAGAGTAATTGCAGGTTGGACAGAGGTGTAGAGTAATTGCAGGTTGGACAGAGGTGTAGAGTAATTGCAGGTTGGACAGAGGTGTAGAGTAATTGCAGGTTGGACAGAGGTGTAGAGTAATTGCAGGTTGGACAGAGGTGTAGAGTAATTGCAGGTTGGACAGAGGTGTAGAGTAATTGCAGGTTGGACAGAGGTGTAGAGTAATTGCAGGTTGGACAGAGGTGTAGAGTAATTGCAGGTTGGACAGAGGTGTAGAGTAATTGCAGGTTGGACAGAGGTGTAGAGTAATTGCAGGTTGGACAGAGGTGTAGAGTAATTGCAGGTTGGACAGAGGTGTAGAGTAATTGCAGGTTGGACAGAGGGTGTAGAGTAATTGCAGGTTGGACAGAGGTGTAGAGTAATTGCAGGTTGGACAGAGGTGTAGAGTAATTGCAGGTTGGACAGAGGTGTAGAGTAATTGCAGGTTGGACAGAGGTGTAGAGTAATTGCAGGTTGGACAGAGGTGTAGAGTAATTGCAGGTTGGACAGAGGGTACTACAGTAATCAGGGAACAGGTTGGACAGGGTACTAGAGTAATCAGGTTGGACAGAGGTGTAGAGTAATTGCAGGTTGGACAGGGTGTACAGTAATTGCAGGGGAACAGGTTGGACAGAGGTGTAGAGTAATTGCAGGTTGGACAGAGGTGTAGAGTAATCAGGGGAACAGGTTGGACAGAGGTACTAGAGTAATTGCAGGTTGGACAGAGGTAGAGTAATCAGGGGAACAGGTACACAGGGTACTACAGTAATCAGGTGAACAGGACAGAGGTGTACTAGTAATCAGGTTGGACAGAGGTACTACAGTAGTAATTACTACAGTAATCAGGTGAACAGGACACAGGGTACTACTAGTAATTGCAGGTTGGACAGAGGTGTAGAGTAATTGCAGGTTGGCTGTAAGGAATCAGGTGAACAGGTACACAGGGTACTACAGTAATCAGGTGAACAGGTACACAGGGTACTACAGTAATCAGGTGAACAGGTACACAGGGTACTACATTAATCAGAATACCATTGTGGTGGCTACCGATCCCTTTGATTCGCTCTGTTGATACTACCTCCAACCAAAAATCTGATGATAGTTTCTGTGTTCTGACACACACACACACACGAACACACACCAAGCTGCACGCCATCAGACACACATCTCCACAGTTATCAGTCTGTTGTTGTGCTTGTAGGAAGCAACTGACAAGGAAAACTTAACAATTTTTCATCGACCACTGATGACTCTATGTGGTAAATTGTAATTTTCTGATTGCCATTGAAATAGTATGTATCGGGAATTAGACCTGCAAGGGGAACTTAATACATCACAGGACCCACTCTGAACACCATTAATACCTGTGGTTACAATAATGACTCATGTTACTACTGACACTAAGCACCGAACAAATGGAGAAATTGGTGTCTGATGTATTTCAATGAGGTGATGAAGTTGATTAATGTTGACAGGCTTCCCCTTTCCTTTTTCTTTCAGGAATCTTCTAGATAAAGACACATTCTCCAAATCTGACCCATGTGAGTCAACTTTCCATCTGCCTCCTCCCTCTCCACCTTCCTCCCTATGTCTGTTCGTCTGTCGATCTGTCCATCTGCCTCCTCCCTCTCCACCTTCCTCCCTATGTCTGTTCGTCTGTCGATCGTCCGTCCATCTGCCTCCTCCCTCTCCACCTTCCTCCCTATGTCTGTTCGTCTGTCGATCTGTCCATCTGCCTCCTCCCTCTCCACCTTCCTCCCTATGTCTGTTCGTCTGTCGATCGGTCCGTCCATCTGCCTCCTCCCTCTCTACCTTCCTCCCTATGTCTGTTCGTCTGTCGATCGGTCCGTCCATCTGCCTCCTCCCTCTCTACCTTCCTCCCTATGTCTGTTCGTCTGTCGATCGGTCCATCTGCCTCCTCCCTCTCCACCTTCCTCCCTATGTCTGTTCGTCTGTCGATCGGTCCGTCCATCTGCCTCCTCCCTCTCCACCTTCCTCCCTATGTCTGTTCGTCTGTCGATCTGTCCATCTGCCTCCTCCCTCTCCACCTTCCTCCCTATGTCTGTTCGTCTGTCGATCTGTCCATCTGTCCATCTGCCTCCTCCCTCTCCACCTTCCTCCCTATGTCTGTTCGTCTGTCGATCTGTCCATCTGCCTCCTCCCTCTCCACCTTCCTCCCTATGTCTGTTCGTCTGTCGATCTGTCCATCTGCCTCCTCCCTCTCTACCTTCCTCCCTATGTCTGTTTGTCTGTCGATCCGTCCATCTGCCTCCTCCCTCTCTACCTTCCTCCCTATGTCTGTTCGTCTGTCGATCGGTCCGTCCATCTGTCCGCCCGTCCGTCTCTCCTTCTGCCCGTCCTTTCGTCTAACGTCCATCCATCGGTTCCTCATTCCCTCGCTCTTTCTTCTTGAGTGACAGTTGATTTGAGGAGTAGCTGTTAGCTTTGCCTTTAGCCTCAGTCTGATGTTTATATTGATCTGCTGTCTTGAATCTGCCAGCATCAATATCTATCTACCTTTCTCTGATTGTATTTCTGCCCTCTCTGTCTCTTTCTCTCTCTCTCTCTCTTTCCTTCTCCCTCTCTCTGTCTCTCTGTCTCTCTGTCTCTCTGTCTCTCTGTCTCTCTCTCTCCCTCTCTGTCTCTCTCTCTCTTCTCTTTCCTTCTCCCTCTCTCTGTCTCTCTCTCTCCCTCGCCCTCTCACTCTCTCTCTCCCTCTCTCTCTCACTGTCTCTCCCTCTTTCTCTCCCTCCCTTTCTTTCTCTCGCAGTGTGTGTGCTCTATACCCAAGGAGTGGAGACCAAGCAGTGGAGAGAGGTGAGAGTAGAACAATCACACAAACACACACACACACACAAACACACACACCCTATAGGCTTCTAAGTCCAATTACACCCCTGTTGTGTGTATTGACTGTTTGAGGGAAATAGCTTCTCTTAATGTTTTTTCCATTCTTTTCAAATACCACTTCATTTAACCCACTGCTGACATTTAAAAATTGAAAGTTATGAAAGTTGTGGAATAAAGGTAGACTCCTATTCAGAACACCTGCAGACTGATGTTTAGAAAAATACACCGTCATTAAGGACCCATCTGTGTGTGTGTGTGTGTGTGTGTGTGTGTGTGTGTGTGTGTGTGTGTGTGTGTGTGTGTGTGTGTGTGTGTGTGTGTGTGTGTGTGTGTGTGTGTGTGTGTGTGTGGTGTGTGGTGTGTGGTGTGGAGGGGAGTTAATTCAGTGTTGGGTTGTGGAGGTCTGATAAGCTTGACCTCGTTGTGTCTGATTTGCTGTCTGTGACATCATAGTTGTGAGTTGTAAACTCCACATGCAGCCCCTGTGTCAGTGTGTTACCATTCCCTGTGTCAGTGTGTTACCATTCCCTGTGTCAGTGTGTTACCATTCCCTGTGTCAGTGTGTTACCATTCCCTGTGTCAGTGTGTTACCATTCCCTGTGTCAGTGTGTTACCATTCCCTGTGTCAGTGTGTTACCATTCCCTGTGTCAGTGTGTTACCATTCCCTGTGTCAGTGTGTTACCATTCCCTGTGTCAGTGTGTTACCATTCCCTGTGTCAGTGTGTTACCATTCCCTGTGTCAGTGTGTTACCATTCCCTGTGTCAGTGTGTTACCATTCCCTGTGTCAGTGTGTCACCATTCCCTGTGTCAGTGTGTCACCATTCCCTGTGTCAGTGTGTTACCATTCCCTGTGTCAGTGTGTTACCATTCCCTGTGTCAGTGTGTTACCATTCCCTGTGTCAGTGTGTTACCATTCCCTGTGTCAGTGTGTCACCATTCCCTGTGTCAGTGTGTCACCATTCCCTGTGTCAGTGTGTCCATTCCATTCCCCATTCCCTGTGTCAGTGTGTCACCATTCCCTGTGTCAGTGTGTCACCATTCCCTGTGTCAGTGTGTCACCATTCCCTGTGTCAGTGTGTTACCATTCCCTGTGTCAGTGTGTTACCATTCCCTGTGTCAGTGTGTCACCATTCCCTGTGTCAGTGTGTCACCATTCCCTGTGTCAGTGTGTTACCATTCCCTGTGTCAGTGTGTTACCATTCCCTGTGTCAGTGTGTTACCATTCCCTGTGTCAGTGTGTTACCATTCCCTGTGTCAGTGTGTTACCATTCCCTGTGTCAGTGTGTTACCATTCCCTGTGTCAGTGTGTTACCATTCCCTGTGTCAGTGTGTCACCATTCCCTGTGTCAGTGTGTTACCATTCCCTGTGTCAGTGTGTCACCATTCCCTGTGTCAGTGTGTTACCATTCCCTGTGTCAGTGTGTCACCATTCCCTGTGTCAGTGTGTCACCATTCCCTGTGTCAGTGTGTTACCATTCCCTGTGTCAGTGTGTTACCATTCCCTGTGTCAGTGTGTCACCATTCCCTGTGTCAGTGTGTTACCATTCCCTGTGTCAGTGTGTTACCATTCCCTGTGTCAGTGTGTTACCATTCCCTGTGTCAGTGTGTTACCATTCCCTGTGTCAGTGTGTTACCATTCCCTGTGTCAGTGTGTTACCATTCCCTGTGTCAGTGTGTTACCATTCCCTGTGTCAGTGTGTTACCATTCCCTGTGTCAGTGTGTCACCATTCCCTGTGTCAGTGTGTTACCATTCCCTGTGTCAGTGTGTCACCATTCCCTGTGTCAGTGTGTTACCATTCCCTGTGTCAGTGTGTTACCATTCCCTGTGTCAGTGTGTTACCATTCCCTGTGTCAGTGTGTCACCATTCCCTGTGTCAGTGTGTTACCATTCCCTGTGTCAGTGTGTTACCATTCCCTGTGTCAGTGTGTCACCATTCCCTGTGTCAGTGTGTCACCATTCCCTGTGTCAGTGTGTTACCATTCCCATAGTTGCCTATGTAATCAACGTTCCTCAATGTTCTGAACTTGGGAGTCTGTTCAGACAGGCCTGATAACTCCTGAGCATCATAGCAGAAAGAACTTAGTCTCAGTACAATGATTCCATCACTATTCTATCTGTTATTACTCTACAACCCAGTGTCTCTGGAACAGATCTGTCCAGGCGGAAGTGAGGGAGGGAGAGGCAGATAACTAGAAAGAGAGAAAGAAAGAGAGACCGAGAGAAGGAGCGAGAGAAAGATGAAACTGAGATGAAACAACAGTGACAGGAGAAAAGCTATGACACACATCCAAATGCCAAAATGATCAACAGCCTCTTCCATCTGCTGAACGGAATAACAACAATAAAGCCCGTACTGATGGCCTGACATGGGCTCTCTCTGCCTCCACAGGCTGTCAGTCCGGGACAACTATTGAGCATCATACAGTAGCAACAAGGACTCAGAACACTGATCACTAGCTCTATTACTGCAATCAGTCTATTAAAACCCAGAACTCTACCCTGTTATACTGTCACAACCCAGAACTCTACCCTGTTATACTGTCACAACCCAGAACTCTACCCTGTTATCACATTACATACATTTACATTTAAGTCATTTGGCAGACGCTCTTATCCAGAGCGACTTACAAATTGGTGAATTCACCTTATGACATCCATAGTATCACAACCCAGAACTCTACCCTGTTATACTGTCACAACCCAGAACTCTACTCTGTTATACTGTCAAAACCCAGAACTCTACCCTGTTATAGTATCACAACCCAGAACTCGACCCTGTTATACTGTCACAACCCAGAACTCTACCCTGTTATACTGTCACAACCCAGATCTCTACCCTGTTATAGTGTCACAACCCAGAACTCTACCCTGTTATACTGTCACAACCCAGAACTCTACCCTGTTATACTGTCACAACCCAGAACTCTACCCTGTTATACTGTCACAACCCAGAACTCTACCCTGTTACATTGTCACAACCCAGAACTCTACCCCGTTATACTGTCACAACCCAGAACTCTACCCTGTTATACTGTCACAACCCAGAACTCTACCCTGTTATACTGTCACAACCCAGAACTCTACCCTGTTATACTGTCACAACCCAGATCTCTACCCTGTTATACTGTCACAAACCAGAACTCTACCCTGTTATACTGTCAAAACCCAGAACTCTACCCTGTTATAGTATCACAACCCAGAACTCTACCCTGTTATCACATTACATACATTTACATTTAAATTTGAATTCACCTTATGACATCCATAGTATCACAACCCAGAACTCTACCCTGTTATACTGTCACAACCCAGAACTCTACCCTGTTATACTGTCAAAACCCAGAACTCTACCCTGTTATAGTATCACAACCCAGAACTCGACCCTGTTATACTGTCACAACCCAGAACTCTACCCTGTTATACTGTCACAACCCAGAACTCTACCCTGTTATACTGTCACAACCCAGAACTCTACCCTGTTATACTGTCACAGCCCAGAACTCTACCTTGTTATAGTATCACAACCCAGAACTCTACCCTGTTATACTGTCACAACCCAGAACTCTACCCTGTTATACTGTCACAACCCAGAACTCTACCCTGTTATACTGTCACAACCCAGAACTCTACCCTGTTATACTGTCACAACCCAGAACTCTACCCTGTTATACTGTCACAACCCAGAACTCTACCCTGTTATACTGTCACAACCCAAAACTCTACCCTGTTATACTGTCACAACCCAGAACTCTACCCTGTTATACTGTCACAACCCAGAACCATTCTCTACCCTGTTATACTGTCAAAACCCAGAACTCTACCCTGTTATAGTATCACAACCCAGAACTCTACCCTGTTATACTGTCACAACCCAGAACTCTACCCTGTTATACTGTCACAACCCAGAACTCTACCCTGTTATACTGTCACAACCCAGAACTCTACCCTGTTATACTGTCACAACCCAGAACTCTACCCTGTTATACTGTCACAACCCAGAACTCGACCCTGTTATACTGTCACAACCCAGAACTCTACCCTGTTATAGTATCACAACCCAGAACTCTACCCTGTTATACTGTCACAACCCAGAACTCTACCCTGTTATACTGTCACAACCCAGAACTCTACCCTGTTATACTGTCACAACCCAGAACTCTACCCTGTTATACTGTCACAACCCAGAACTCGACCCCGTTATACTGTCACAACCCAGAACTCTACCCTGTTATACTGTCACAACCCAGAACTCTACCCTGTTATACTGTCAAAACCCAGAACTTTACCCTGTTATAGTATCACAACCCAGAACTCTACCCTGTTATACTGTCACAACCCAGAACTCTACCCTGTTATAGTGTCACAACCCAGAACTCTACCCTGTTATACTGTCAAAACCCAGAACTCTACCCTGTTATACTGTCACAACCCAGATCTCTACCCTGTTATACTGTCACAACCCAGAACTCTACCCTGTTATACTGTCACAACCCAGAACTCTACCCTGTTATACTGTCACAACCCAGAACTCTACCCTGTTATACTGTCACAACCCAGAACTCTACCCTGTTATACTGTCACAACCCAGAACTCTATCCTGTCATAGTGTCACAACCCAGAACTCTACCCTGTTATAGTGTCACAACCCAGATCTCTACCCTGTTATACTGTCACAAGCCAGAACTCTACCCTGTTATAATGTGAAAACCCAGAACTCTACCCTGTTATACTGTCACAACCCAGAACTCTACCCTGTTATAGTATCACAACCCAGAACTCTACCCTGTTATAGTATCACAACCCAGAACTCTACCCTGTTATACTGTCACAACCCAGAACTCTACCCTGTTATAGTGTCACAACCCAGAACTCTACCCTGTTATACTGTCACAACCCAGAACTCTACCCTGTTATACTGTCACAACCCAGAACTCTACCCTGTTATACTGTCACAACCCAGAACTCTATCCTGTCATAGTGTCACAACCCAGAACTCTACCCTGTTATACTGTCACAACCCAGAACTCTACCCTGTTATACTGTCACAACCCAGAACTCTACCCTGTTATACTGTCACAACCCAGAACTCTACCCTGTTATAGTGTCACAACCCAGAAGTCTACCCTGTTATACTGTCACAACCCAGAACTCTACCCTGTTATAGTGTCACAACCCAGATCTCTACCCTGTTATACTGTCACAAGCCAGAACTCTACCCTGTTATAGTATCACAACCCAGAACTCTACCCTGTTATACTGTCACAACCCAGAACTCTATCCTGTCATAGTATCCCATTGTGTCTGTCCCCGGTTCATGAAATGTGCTAATTAAAGGCAAGTCATTTTCCAGATCCTGCAACAACAAAAAATCCCCATATGTGGGAATTCTATAAGTGCCTCTGCTCAACTTTATGCCACTACGCAAATGCGATTATAGAGATCAATAGTCATGGAGTCTCTTTGTAGGCACTAACACCGCCATGGCTCGTTGGTCAAAGCCTATGGGGAAATTAGTGGAGTTTTTGGATAAACGCTGAAAAGAAGGTCTGTGGTGAACACAGGCTTAGGATATCTGATACATTTTCTTCTATTTACGTTTTGTTCTTTTTGTGAATCTTTTAGCATTTCTGTAATCGGAGCAAGAGCATGAAGCACATAAGGCTTCATAATTCATAAAGATCGTGTGAACCGATTGATTCTGTATTAACAAAACGTATAAGATCTCCCAAACCTGTGTTAACCTCAGACCTTATTTTCAGCGTTTATCTCAAAACCCTTTTCTTTCCCCATAGGAATTGCTGACGAACCAGAAGTAACTCATTTTGGTGTCTTAGGACTACAAACTGGTCTTAAGACTACAAACTGGTTATAGGACAACAAACTGGTCTTAAGACTACAAGCTGGTTATAGGACTACAAGCTGGTTATAGGACTACAAGCTGGTTATAGGACTACAAGCTGGTTATAGGACTACAAGCTGGTTATAGGACTACAAACTGGTCATAGGACTACAAACTGGTCTTAGGACTACAAGCTGGTTATAGGACTACAAGCTGGTTATAGGACTACAAGCTGGTTATAGGACTACAAACTGGTCATAGGACTACAAACTGGTCTTAAGACTACAAGCTGGTTATAGGACTACAAGCTGGTTATAGGACTACAAGCTGGTTATAGGACTACAAGCTGGTTATAGGACTACAAGCTGGTTATAGGACTACAAGCTGGTTATAGGACTACAAATTGGTTATAGGACTACAAGGTGTGACGCCGTATGCATCAAAGGTCTCAGTGTGCTGATTTAGGATCAGTTCTGACTTTTAGATCACAATGAATGAGATTACATGGACAGGGAGGCCCTGATCCTAGATCAGCACTATGACTGAGTACTGGTCCTATTAGATTACATGGACAGGGGGACCTGATCCTAGATCAGCACTATGACTGAATACTGGTCCTTTTAGATCACATGGACAGGGAGAACCTGATCCTAGATCAGCACTATGACTGAGTACTGGTCCTATTAGATTACATGGTCAGGGGGACCTGATCCTAGATCAGCACTATGACTGAATACTGGTCCCTTTAGATTACATGGACAGGGAGAACCTGATCCTAGATCAGCACTCCTCCTCTGAGATGCTTGATACGTAGGGCCCCAGGTCTCCCTTGGAAAAAAATGGTTTTGTATTGATTGAAAATGCCACCAGGAGTATTTAAAAAGTAATCACACAGAATCACGTAGAATCTCAAATGGCAGAATCAATCACAGTTCAATTGGAATAGAAATGAAGAGATGAATGCCGATGAGGAGGCGTTGTTCACGTTACACAGCCATTCTGGAATTAGTTTGTCAAGAGAAAATGGAGCTTCATTATGTAAAATCAACAGCTATGAATGTTGTAAAAAATATATGTACTTTCTTTGAACAACAATGATCATCATCTGAATAGTTGAATTAACTTTTATTTTATTGGAATTCAGTTGTTCTTAAAGTCCTTCCTTCCGTGAACGGTGACTAAAATGTACCCAGCACTGACTCTTGGGGTGCCCCAAAATAGTACAATAGAACCCCTCTCTATTACCTATTTGTCCTCCAACTTCTGAGAATTGAGCAGTCTTGAATCACAGGAGAGGTTCTCGAGACATTTCATCTCGGTTATTCTTTATCCTCTGTACCGTTTATGTCTGGCTCTAAATGTCGTCTGACTGGGAGCCAAGCACCCGGTGTTGGGAGATTCATGTTTTATTGATGAGTTATCAGTGGAGATAGGTTTCCCTTCCTCTCTATTTCTGACCTTCTGTCTCGCTCCTTCCCTTCTGCTCCATCTCAATTCAATTCAATTCAAGGGGCTTTATTGGCATGGGAAACATATGTTAACATTGCCAAAGCAAGTAAGGTATATAATATATAAAGTGAAATAAACAATAAAAATTAACAGTAGACATCACACATACAGAAGTTTCAAAACAATAAAGACATTACAAATGTCATATTATATATATATACAGTGTTTTTACAATGTGCAAATGGTAAAGGACACAAGATAAAATAAATAAGCATAGATATGTGTTGTATTTACAATGGTGCGTGTTCTTCACTGGTTGCCCTTTTCTCGTGGCAACAGGTCACAAATCTTGCTGCTCTGATGGCACACTGTGGAATTTCACCCAGTAGATATGGGAGTTTTTCAAAATTGGATTTGTTTTCGAATTCTTTGTGGATCTGTGTAATCTGAGGGAAATATGTCTCTCTAATATGGTCATACATTGGGCAGGAGGTTAGGAAGTGCAGCTCAGTTTCCACCTCATTTTGTGGGCAGTGAACACATAGCCTGTCTTCTCTTGAGAGCCATGTCTGCCTACGGCGGCCTTTCTCAATAGCAAGGCTATGCTCGCTGAGTCTGTACATAGTCAAAGCTTTCCTTAATTTTGGGTCAGTCACAGTGGTCAGGTATTCTGCCGCTGTGTACTCTCTGTGTAGGGCCAAATAGCATTCTAGTTTGCTCTGTTCTTTTGTTAATTCTTTCCAATGTGTCAAGTAATTATCTTTTTGTTTTCTCATGATTTGGTTGGGTCTAATTGTGCTGCTGTCATGGGGCTCTGTAGGGTGTGTTTGTGAACAGAGCCCCAGGACCAGCTTGCTTAGGGGACTCTTCTCCAGGTTCATCTCTGTAGGTGATGGCTTTGTTGTGGAAGGTTTGGGAATCGCTTCCTTTTAGGTGGTTATAGAATTTAACTGCTCTTTTCTGGATTTTGATAATTAGTGGGTATCGGCCTAATTCTGCTCTGCATGCATTATTTGGTGTTCTACGTTGTACACTGAGGATATTTTTGCAGAATTCTGCGTGCAGAGTCTCAATTTGGTGTTTGTCCCATTTTGTGAAGTCTTGGTTGGTGAGCGGACCCCAGACCTCACAACCATAAAGGGCAATGGGCTCTATGACTGATTCAAGTATTTTTAGCCAAATCCTAATTGGTATGTTGAAATTTATGTTCCTTTTGATGGCATAGAATGCCCTTCTTGCCTTGTCTCTCAGATCGTTCACAGCTTTGTGGAAGTTACCTGTGGCGCTGATGTTTAGGCCAAGGTATGTATAGTTTTTTGTGTGCTCTAGGGCATCAGTGTCTAGATGGAATTTGTATTTGTGGTCCTGGTGACTGGACCTTTTTTGGAACACCATTATTTTGGTCTTACTGAGATTTACTGTCAGGGCCCAGGTCTGACAGAATCTGTGCATAAGATCTAGGTGCTGCTGTAGGCCCTCCTTGGTTGGTGACAGAAGCACCAGATCATCAGCAAACAGCAGACATTTGACTTCAGATTCTAGTAGGGTGAGGCCGGGTGCTGCAGACTTTTCTAGTGCCCGCGCCAGTTCGTTGATATATATGTTGAAGAGGGTGGGGCTTAAGCTGCATCCCTGTCTAACCCCATGACCCTGTGTGAAGAAATGTGTGTGTTTTTTGCCAATTTTAACCGCACACTTGTTGTTTGTGTACATGGATTTTATGATGTCGTATGTTTTACCCCCAACACCACTTTCCATCAGTTTGTATAGCAGACCCTCATGCCAAATTGAGTCGAAGGCTTTTTTGAAATCAACAAAGCATGAGAAGACTTTGCCTTTGTTTTGGTTTGTTTGGTTGTCAATTAGGGTGTGCAGGGTGAATACATGGTCTGTTGTACGGTAATTTGGTAAAAAGCCAATTTGACATTTGCTCAGTACATTGTTTTCATTGAGGAAGTGTACGAGTCTGCTGTTAATGATAATGCAGAGGATTTTCCCAAGGTTACTGTTGACGCATATTCCACGGTAGTTATTGGGGTCAAATTTGTCTCCATTTTTGTGGATTGGGGTGATCAGTCCTTGGTTCCAAATATTGGGGAAGATGCCAGAGCTAAGGATGATGTTAAAGAGTTTTAGTATAGCCAATTGGAATTTATTGTCTGTATATTTGATCATTTCATTGAGGATACCATCAACACCACAGGCCTTTTTGGGTTTGAGGGTTTTTATTTTGTCCTGTAACTCATTCAATGTTATTGGAGAATCCAGTGGGTTCTGGTAGTCTTTAATAGTTGATTCTAAGATCTGTATTTGATCATGTATATGTTTTTGCTCTTTATTCTTTGTTATAGAGCCAAAAGATTGGAGAAGTGGTTTACCCATACATCTCCATTTTGGATAGATAATTCTTCGTGTTGTTGTTTGTTTAGTGTTTTCCAATTTTCCCAGAAGTGGTTAGAGTCTATGGATTCTTCAATTACATTGAGCTGATTTCTGACATGCTGTTCCTTCTTTTTCCGTAGTGTATTTCTGTATTGTTTTAGTGATTCACCATAGTGAAGGCGTAGACTCAGGTTTTCCGGGTCTCTATGTTTTTGGTTGGACAGGTTTCTCAATTTCTTTCTTAGAATTTTGCATTCTTCATCAAACCATTTGTCATTGTTGTTAATTTTCTTCGGTTTTCTATTTGAGATTTTTAGATTTGATAGGGAAGCTGAGAGGTCAAATATACTGTTAAGATTTTCTACTGCCAAGTTTACACCTTCACTATTACAGTGGAACGTTTTACCCAGGAAATTGTCTAAAAGGGATTGAATTTGTTGTTGCCTAATTGTTTTTTGGTAGGTTTCCAAACTGCATTCCTTCCATCTATAGCATTTCTTAATGTTACTCAGTTCCTTTGGCTTTGATGCCTCATGATTGAGTATTGCTCTGTTTAGGTAGACTGTGATTTTGCTGTGGTCTGATAGGGGTGTCAGTGGGCTGACTGTGAACGCTCTGAGAGACTCTGGGTTGAGGTCAGTGATAAAGTAGTCTACAGTACTACTGCCAAGAGATGAGCTATAGGTGTACCTACCATAGGAGTCCCCTCGAAGCCTACCATTGACTATGTACATACCCAGCGTGCGACAGAGCTGCAGGAGTTATGACCCGTTTTTGTTCGTTATGTTGTCATAGTTGTGCCTAGGGGGGCACACGGTGGAGGGAATGCTGTCACCTCCAGGCAGGTGTTTGTCCCCCTGTGTGCTGAGGGTGTCAGGTTCTTGTCCGGTTCTGGCATTTAGGTCACCACAGACTAGTACATGTCCCTGGGCCTGGAAATGATTGATTTCCCCCTCCAGGATGGAGAAGCTGTCTTCATTAAAATATGGGGATTCTAGTGGGGGGATATAGGTAGCACACAGGAGGACATTTTTCTCTGTTAGGATAATTTCCTTTTGAATTTCTAGCCAAATGTAGAATGTTCCTGTTTTGATTAATTTAATGGAGTGAGTTAGGTCTGCTCTATACCAAATTAGCATACCCCCTGAGTCCCTTCCCTGTTTCACACCTGGTAGTTTGGTGGATGGGACTACCAGCTCTCTGTAACCTAGAGGGCATCCAGTGGGTCTGTCTCCTCTATACCAGGTTTCTTGCAGGATGACAATGTCTGTATTACCGATTTCTTTGGTGAAGTCCGGGTTTCTGCTCTTCAGGCCAAAGGCAGATGACCTCAGGCCTTGGATATTCCAGGATGAAATAGTAAAGGCTTTTTGTTCCATAAAGTGTCCAATGTTGTTGGTCGTAATTTGGCCTCAGGCCAGTAAGTGTGAGCAGAGCCTGCTGAGCATCTGGTACATGCCATTGGCTTGGGCGAGTGTGAGAGTGGGGGTTGGGACTGTTTGCCCGCTCACTACCTGGGCGTATGTGTGGCTTCCATGTTGAGGCCCTCTTTGCGGGGGTGGGGTGCATGGGGTGGGCAGGAGTGGCATAGGTCTGATCTGAGGGGGCCTAAATGGGGTGTGGGCATGATTGACGTGGGGGGGGTGTTAATTGGTTGGGGTAGGGGTGTGGATGTGTCTGGGTGTGCGATGGTCTGGATGTAATTCCTCTTGGCGTGGGCCCTCTATGTGTAGGTCCAGGGGGTCCTGCAGGTCTGGGAGGGTGTCTCGCTGGTCTGGGTGGGGTGTCTATTGATCTGTTGCTCCTGTGTGAAGTGTTGGGGATACGTTTGAGAGCGATGTCCTTTAGAGTTCGGGCAAAGATGGGCACTGCTGCCTTGTAGAGGTGGACCTGGTCATAGAGGCTGTTCAAGTCCAGGGTGGAGTGGTGGGCCAGGAAAACGTTTGGTTTTGAGGCACAGTCACGGGAAATACTTGCGTTTACCCGCTGTATTGTGGCAGGGTGGAAGTCTTTTCGTGGTAGCAGGGTGGAGATAACCACTTGTGCGTTGGGGAAAGTAGAAGAAGCCTTTTCAATCACTCCCTTCAGTGCTGTGGCCACTCTTTCCTGCTGGGCCCTCAGGTCGTTTGTGCCTGTGTGTATTATTATGTGGCTAGGTGAGCCTAGTTTGGCCTCAGACAGAAGGTCTATGGCGCTCTGGGTGTTTGGACACCAGAGTTTAGACACACTGTGTTTGGGAAAAAGTTTTTTTTCTTCTATATATTTCCCATTTGAGTCCATAAGTAGTACAATCTGTGTCTTGTGTTTGTCCTCAGTGGGTGTGGGGGGGTTGTCAGAAGGGCTATCAGGGTGGCTGACAGGGGGGGTGCTCAGAGGGGGTGAGAGCCGCTGGGCTTGGGGTTCTTCATTTCTTCATTTCTTCATCTCTCTCATTCCTTCTCTCTCCACCATCTCTCACATTCCTTCTCTCTCTCCACCATCTCTCACATTCCTTCTCTCTCTCCACCATCTCTCACATTCCTTCTCTCTCTCCACCATCTCTCACATTCCTTCTCTCTCTCCACCATCTCTCACATTCCTTCTCTCTCTGCCCCATCTCTCGCATTCCTTCTCTCTCTCCACCATCTCTCTCTCCACCATCTCTCGCATTCCTTCTCTCTCTCCACCATCTCTCGCATTCCTTCTCTCTCTCCACCATCTCTCGCATTCCTTCTCTCTCTCCATCTCTCTCGCCATCATCTCTCGCATTCCTTCTCTCTCTCCACCCTCTCGCATTCCTTCTCTCTCTCCACCATCTCTCGCATTCCTTCTCTCTCTCCACCATCTCTCTCTCCATCTCTCTCTCCACCATCTCTTGCATTCCTTCTCTCTCTCCAGCATCTCTCTCCATCTCTCTCGCATTCCTTCTCTCTCTCCACCATCTCTTGCATTCCTTCTCTCTCTCCACCATCTCTCACATTCCTTCTCTCTCTCTACCATCTCTCTCTCCACCATCTCTCGCATTCCTTCTCTCTCTCCACCATCTCTCGCATTCCTTCTCTCTCTCCATCTCTCTCTCCATCATATCTCGCATTCCTTCTCTCTCTCCACCATCTCTCGCATTCCTTCTCTCTCTCCAGCATCTCTCGCATTCCTTCTCTCTCTCCACCATCTCTCTCTCCACCATCTCTCGCATTCCTTCTCTCTCTCCATCTCTCTCGCATTCCTTCTCTCTCTCCACCTTCTCTCTCTCCACCATCTCTCGCATTCCTTCTCTCTCTCCACCATCTCTCGCATTCCTTCTCTCTCTCCACCATCTCTCTCCATCTCTCTCACATTCCTTCTCTCTCTCCACCATCTCTTGCATTCCTTCTCTCTCTCCACCATCTCTCACATTCCTTCTCTCTCTCCACCATCTCTCGCATTCCTTCTCTCTCTCCACCATCTCTCACATTCCTTCTCTCTCTCCACCATCTCTCACATTCCTTCTCTCTCTCCATCTCTCTCTCGCATTCCTTCTCTCTCTCCACCATCTCTCGCATTCCTTCTCTCTCTCCACCATCTCTCGCATTCCTTCTCTCTCTCCACCATCTCTCCCTCCATCTCTCTCTCCACCATCTCTCTCCACCAATTCAATTCAAGAGGCTTTATTGGCATGGTGAACATGTGTTAACATTGCCAAAGCAAGTGAGGTAGATAATATATAAAGTGAATATATAAAGTGAAATAAACAATAAAAATTAACAGTAAACATTACACATACAGACATTTCAAAACAATAAAGACATTACAAATGTCATATTATACATATATATACCTTGGGGAAAAAAGTATTTAGTCAGCCACCAATTGTGCAAGTTCTCCCACTTAAAAAGATGAGAGAGGCCTGTAATTTTCATTATTGGTACACTTCAACTATGACAGACAAAATGAGAAGAAAAAATCAGAAAATCACATTGTAGGATTTTTATGAATTTATTTGCAAATTATGGTGGGAAATAAGTATTTGGTCAATAACAAAAGTTTATCTCAATACTTTGTTATATACCCTTTGCTGGCAATGACAGAGGTCAAACGTTTTCTGTAAGTCTTCACAAGGTTTTCACATACTGTTGCTGGTATTTTGGCCCATTCCTCCATGCAGATCTCCTCTAGAGCAGTGATGTTTTGGGGCTGTTGCTGGGCAACACGGACTTTCAACTCCCTCCAAAGATTTTCTATGGGGTTGAGATCTGGAGACTGGCTAGGCCACTCTAGGACCTTGAAATGCTTCTTACGAAGCCACTCCTTCGTTGCCCGGGCGGTGTGTTTGGGATCATTGTCATGCTGAAAGACCCAGTCACGTTTCCATCATGCCCTTGCTGATGGAAGGAGGTTTTCACTCAAAATCTCACGATACATGGCCCCATTCATTATTTCCTTTACACGGATCAGTCGTGCTGGTCCCTTTGCAGAAAAACAGCCCCAAAGCATGATGTTTCCACCCCCATGCTTCACGGTGTTCTTTGGATGCAACTCAGCATTCTTTGTCCTCCAAACACGATGAGTTGAGTTTTTACC
Source organism: Oncorhynchus masou masou (assembly GCF_036934945.1). NCBI lineage: Eukaryota > Metazoa > Chordata > Actinopteri > Salmoniformes > Salmonidae > Oncorhynchus > Oncorhynchus masou. Next base: position 81,514,133 of record NC_088216.1, read on the forward strand.
AAAACGTTATATTTTAGTTTCATCTGACCATATGACATTCTCCCAATCTTCTTCTGGATCATCCAAATGCTCTCTAGCAAACTTCAGACGGGCCTGGACATGTACTGGCTTAAGCAGGGGGACATGTCTGGCACTGCAGGATTTGAGTCCCTGGCGGCGTAGTGTGTTACTGATGGTAGGCTTTGTTACTTTGGTCCCAGCTCTCTGCAGGTCATTCACTAGGTCCCCCCGTGTGGTTCTGGGATTTTTGCTTACCCGTTCTTGTGATCATTTTGACCCCACTGGGTGAGATCTTGAGTGGAGCCCCAGATCGAGGGAGATTATCAGTGACCTTGTATGTCTTCCATTTCCTAATAATTGCTCCCACAGTTCATTTCTTCAAACCAAGCTGCTTACCTATTGCAGATTCAGTCTCCCAGCCTGGAGCAGGTCTACAATTTTGTTTCTGGTGTCCTTTGACAGCTCTTTTGTCTTGGCCATAGTGGAGTTTGGAGTGTGACTGTTTGAGGTTGTGGACAGGTGTCTTTTATACTGATAACAAGTTCAAACAGGTGCCATTAAGACAGGTAACGAGTGGAGGACAGAGGAGTCTCTTAAAGAAGAAGTTACAGGTCTGTGAGAGCCAGAAATCTTGCTTGTTTGTCGGTGACCAAATACTTATTTTCCACCATAATTTGCAAATAAATTCATTAAAAATCCTACAATGGGATTTTCTGGATTTTTTTTCTAATTTTGTCTGTCATAGTTGAAGTATACCTATGATGAAAATTACAGGTCTCTCTCATATTTTTAAGTGGGAGAACTTGCACAATTGGTGGCTGACTAAATACTTTTTTGCCCCACTGTATATACAGTGTTGTAACAATGTACAAATGGTTAAAAGAACACAAGGGAAAATAAATAAGCATAAATATGGGTTGTATTTACAATGGTGTTTGTTCTTCACTGGTTGCCCTTTTCTTGTGGCACAAATCTTGCTGCTGTGATGGCATACTGTGAAATTTCCCCCAGCAGATATAGGAGTTTAGCAAAATTGGATTTGTTTTCGAATTCTTTGTGGATATGTGTAAAGGGAAATATGTATCTCTAATATGGTCATACATTGGGCAGGAGGTTAGGAAGTGCAGCTCAGTTTCCACCTCATTTTGTGGGCAGTGAGCACATAGCCTGTCTTCTCTTGAGAGCCATGTCTGTCTACATTTACATTTAAGTCATTTAGCAGACGCTCTTATCCAGAGCGACTTACAAATTGGTGAATTCACCTTCTGACATCCACGGCAGCCTTTCTCAATAGCAAGGCTATGCTCACTAAGTCTGTACATAGTCAAAGCTTTCCTTAAGTTTGGGTCAGTCACAGTGGTCAGGTATTCTGCCACTGTGTACTCTCTGTTTAGGGCCAAATAGCATTCTCTCTCTGGCACTCCTTCCCTTCTCCCCCATCTCCCTCTCTCCATCTCTCACTTTTTCCTCCTCCTCCTTCTCCCTCTGTTTCTCAATCTGAATAATTAATGGATCAACAGAAATAGCTGTGAACAAACTGCAGCCCACCCATTGGCACCAGCCTTTGGAGTCTACAGCATTCAACTATTGGGTCTCCACAGCGTACCGCCACCAATCTGCTTCGTCTCTACGCCGTTTCACTAAACTTGATAAACAACCACTAACAAAACATTTATATGTGTGTTCCAAATGACACCCTATCCCCTATGTAGTGCACTGCATTTGACCAGGGCCTATATGGCTGTAGTGCACTACATTTGACCAGGACCTATAGGGCTGTAGTGCACTACTATTGACCAGGACCTATAGGGCTGTAGTGCACTACTATTGACCAGGACCTATAGGGCTGTAGTGCACTACTATTGACCAGGACCTATAGGGCTGTAGTGCACTACTATTGACCAGGACCTATAGGGCTGTAGTGCACTACTATTGACCAGGACCTATAGGGCTGTAGTGCACTACATTTGACCAGGGCCTATAGGGCTGTAGTGCACTACTATTGACCAGGACCTATAGGGCTGTAGTGCACTACATTTGACCAGGGCCTATAGGGCTTTAGTGCACTACTATTGACTAGGGCCTATAGGGCTTTAGTGCACTACTATTGACTAGGGCCTATAGGGCTGTAGTGCACTACTATTGACCAGGATCTATAGGGCTTTAGTGCACTACTATTGACTAGGGCCTATAGGGCTGTAGTGCACTACTATTGACTAGGGCCTATAGGGCTGTAGTGCACTACTATTGACCAGGATCCAATTACACCCTATTCCCTATGTAGTACATTACATTGTAACAATACACCATTTATCTACTGTTACAGTATGTGCTGTTTTGCCATACACTGCAGACATTGGCCCATTTTACAGAACCATGGAACTGCCTCTCTGTGCTGTGTCTCTGTGCTGTGTCTCTGTAATGTCTCTCTGTACTGTGTCTCTGTAATGTCTCTCTG
>NC_088216.1:81521590-81584090 GCF_036934945.1 Oncorhynchus masou masou
TCTGTTTAGGGCCAAATAGCATTCTAGTTTGCTCTGTTTTTTTTGTTAATTTTTTCCGATGTGTCAAGTAATTATCTTTTTGTTTTCTCAAGATTTGGTTGGGTCTAATTGTGCTGCTGTCCTGGGGCTCTGTGGGCTCTGTTTGTGTTTGTGAACAGAGCCCCAGGACCAGCTTGCATAGGGGACTCGTCTCCAGGGTCATCACTCTGTCGGTGATGGCTTTGTTAGGGAAGGGTTTGGGAATCGCTTCCTTTTAGGTGGTTGTAGAATTTAATAGATCTTTTCTGGATTCTCTCTCTCTCTGTCTCTCTGTCTCTCTCTCTCCCTCTCTCTCTCTCTCTCTCTCTTTCTCTCTCTTTCTCTCACTGTCTGTTTCTCCTCCAGGTATGACGTGGACTCTAAAAGCCCAGACCTCTCCAAACACGTGAGTGGATACGCCTTCTCAAACCCAAAGCCAACAGGGATTGGCCAATACAAACCCAAAGCCAACAGGGATTGGCCAATACAAACCCAAAGCAAATACAAAGCCAATGATAAACAGGGATTGGCCAATACAAAGACAATGATAAAGACAATGATAAACAGGGATTGGCCAATACAAAGCCAATGATAAACAGGGATTGGCCAATACAAAGCCAATGATAAACAGGGATTGGCCAATACTCACAACAATTATCAACATTGGCTGAATCCATTGGCTTTCAAAGTTATTAGTCAGCAATACAAGTTAACTGATATAACAGAGTCATCAGAGTTAGAACCAGTTCAAACTCATCATGAACAATTAACCCAATATTTCAGAGAGATTAAACATGTATTTCTGCTCTCTAATTGGCCAAACTCTTTTTATTTATGTCTTTGGTCTGATTGTGACGTTGCATGGTTTGATTAGTTGTGCCTGTTGAATGCTGCATGGTTTGATTTAGTTGTGCCTGTTGAATTTTGCTCAGCTTTATTAGTTGTGGCTGTTGAATGTCGCATGGTTTTATTAGTTAGCCGTGTATATTACCCCTCAAGCCGGCCCTCAAATAACTTCACTTTATGCAAACTGGAAACCACATATCCTGAAGCCACATTTATTGTCGCCGGGGATTTTAACAAAGCAAATCTTAGGAAAAGGCTTTTGAAGTTCTTTCAACACATCGACTGTACTGTAGTACACGCGCTGCTTAAACAATCGACCGTTGCTACTCCAACATCCGAGATGCCTACAAGGCCCTCCTTTCGGTAGATCTGACCACGACACCATGTTGCTCCTCCCTTCCTATAGGCAGAAACTCAAACAGGAAGTGCTTGTGCTTAGGACTATCGGACTAATCGGAATATTGATGAATATATTGATATGGTGACTGAGTTTATTTTATTTATTTTCCATTAACCTTTATTTAACTGGGCAAGTCAGTTAATAAGAACAAAGTCTTATTTACAATGACAGCCTACCAGGGATAACCGACATCCACAGCCCAGGGAAAAATGTCAGGATAGAGGCAACGTGGAGTCGCAATTCAACGGCTCAGACATGAGACGTATGCAGACAATCACGGACTACAAAGGGAAAACCAGCCACGTCGCGTTGATTCCACACAAGCTAAACACCTTCTTTGATTTGAGGGTAACACAGTGCCACCGACGCGGCCGGCTACCAAGGACTGTGGGCTCTACTTCTCCATAGCCGACGTGAGTGAGACATTGAACCCCTTTGTAACGGCATCCCCAGCCGCGTCCTCAGAGCAAACGCAGACCAGCTGGCTGGTGTGTTTACAGACTTATTCAATCTCTCCTTAACCCAGTCTGTTGTTCCCACATGCTTTAAGAGGCCCCCATTGATCCTGTACCCAAGAAAGCAAAGGGAACTGGACTAAATGACTATCGCCCCATAGCTCTCACTTCTGTCATCATGAAGTGCTTTGAGAGACTAGTTATGGATTATATCACCTCTTACCTGACACCCTAGACCCAATTTAATTTGCTTACCTCCCCCAATAGATCCACAGATGATGCAATCGCCATCACACTGCACACTGCCCTATCCCGTCTGGACAAAAGGAATACCTATGTAAGAATGCTGTTCATTGACTATAGCTCAGGATTCAACACCATAGTACCCTCCAAGCTCATCATTAAGCCTGAGGCCCTGGGTCTGAACCCCGCCCTGTGCAATTGGGTCCTGGACTTGATGACGGGATGCCCCCAGGTGGTGAAGGTAGGAAACAACACCTCCACTTCGCTGATCCTCAACACTGGGACCCCACAAGGGTGCGTGCTCAACCCTCGCCTGTACTCCCTGTTCACCCATGACTGCGTGGCAACGCCTCCAACTCAATCATCAAGTTTGCAGACAAAACAACAGCAGTAGGCTTGATTACCAACAATGACTAGACGGCCTATGGAGGTGAGGGCCCTGGTGGAGTGGTGCCAGGAAAACAACCTCTCTCTCAACGTCAACAAAACAAAGAAGGTGATCGTGGACTTCAGGAAACAGCAGAGGTAGCAGGACCATAGTGGAGAATTTCAGCAGTGTTCAAAGCTGTCATCAAGGCAACGGGTGGCTACTTTGAAGAATTTAAAACATGAAATATATTTTTATTTGTTTAACACTTTTTTTGGTTACTACACGATTCCATATGTGTTATTTCATAGTTTTGATGTCTTCACTATTATTCTACAATGTAGAAAATCGTACAAATAAACAAAAACCTTGAATGAGTAGGTGTGGTCAAACTTTTGACTGGTACTGTATATATACAGTATATATCCATACAGTATGAAAACAATATTATGAACAGTTTGTTTGTTCATAAAATGTTGTTGTTTCTAGAAGTGGATATAACGGCTCCGTGACCATACAGTAGGACACACCTCCTGTATGGTCAGTACGCCTGTATCATATGCATCCAGTGAACAATGTGTAGTAGTAGTAGTAGTAGTAGTAGTATAGTAGTATAGTAGTTGTAGTATTATTATGTATCTTCATTATCAACACCATAATTTCTCATTAAATGTTTTTATCCATTGGTCTCCACATTTGAATTGGATAAACGGGATGTACAGATGTAGGATCTTAATTGGATCACTCTTTTATTACTGAGAATTGCAAACATGCAAACTTGTTGAGTATTTGAGTAAAAAAAAATAAAAAAATAGGCTTCTGAAGTTCGTAATTTCCACTTTGAAAATTCAGACATGATTTGACCCGAAATAAAAATATATCAAACGCTTCAAAATCAGCCATGAATTATAATCCACATAATAATTCAAAAATGTTCTTGCGGCAGGATTATTTTCCTGCTGTAGCAAACTGGCTCAAATTAAGATCCTACATATGTATGAATCATCATGTCACTATTTGAATGCTAATAAGAGAATAACATTGTGTTGTTTGGGACACTGTTGGGACAAAAGTCCTTTAGAGAGGTCTTCATACACTGAAGAACCCATTTAACAGATGATTTCATGTATTTGAATTTTTTTTTTAAACACGGTTTGCATATCTCCAACTGTAGGATTTTATTTATTTTATTCCACCCTGATATTTGTATTCACTAACGGCTCTTATATGACATCTCACCTGTATTATCTCCTGCTACACTTCCTAGTTTGAGCAATGCTGGGTGTTCTGGGTATTGTAGTGTTTGTGTGTATATGATGTGTTCTGTTGTTGTTGTTGTTGTTGACCCTGCTGCCTGCTCTCCCCTTCTGGAAGCCATCTGATGTCAACGTACGTCTCTGCCTCTCTCCTCTCCTTCAGCACTGTAGCTGTAGCGATATTGTAGCTAGATATAAAGAAAAGGCACACAGTTGTAACACATGGAACACACTCTGCTAACCTCTGTATATGACCTCGTTCCCTTGTTTCGCTATCCCATCACCTTGTCCAATGTTCACCCCACGTTGTTGTTTCCCTACATCCATGTTGACTGTCCCTCTCCCTGGGTCTTCCCTTCGTAACCCTATGCCTCCTCCATCCTGTCTCTCTTTCTGTCTCTATCTATCTGTCTCTGTCTCTCTCTCTTGCTCTCTCCCGCTCTCTCCTGCTCTCTCCCGCTCTCTCCCTGTTCTCTCTCTGTTCTCTCTCTGTTCTCTCTCTCTATCTCTCTCTCTCTCTCTCTCTCTCTCTCTCTCTCTCTTGCTCTCTCTCTCTTGCTCTCTCCCGCTCTCTCCCACTCTCTAATTCTCTCTCACTCGCTCTCTCTCTGTTCTCTCTCTCTCTCTTTCCACCTCCCTCCTTGTCACCCTCTCAGGACTTCTTGGGTCAGGTGTTCTGTACTCTGGGGGAGATTGTGGGGTCACCTGCCAGTCGACTGGAGAAACCACTGGGGTGAGTCAGTCTCAGATATCAGCTCTGTTTTTTAACCACTGTTGTCCTAAAGTGGTTCTCAAACCTCTCCTCAGCGACTCTCAGTCGTTTCACAATTTATTTGTGGCCCTAAAGTAGCTTGACGATTAGTTCACAAGTTTGAATCAGGTGTGCTGGTTCTGGAATAGATGGCGTGTGGTTGGGTGTTCCCCGAGGAGAGGTTTGAGAAGCACTATCCTAAAGGAGACAATTATTGGTTGGCCTCTGTCCTGTGCTGCTGAACGCAGATCTCTGTAGCCTAGTGGTTAGGGCATTGGGCCAGTAACTGAAAGGTTCTGTCCCTGAACGAGGCAGTTAACCCACTGCTCCCTGGGTGCTGTGGATGTCGATTATGATTCATCTCTCTGAGTCAGAGGGGTTGGGTGAAATGAGGAAGATGCATTCAGTTGTACAAGCGACTAGGTAACCCCCATCCCCCTCTGGTTTCACAGCTGTCCCATAGTGCTGAAATCTCTGATCACCTCTATTTGCTTTCTGTTAACTTAACCCTCATGCTACCGACTGGGGCCATTGTGACCCCAGAGGCATAGTTTTAGATCATAGCCCAAAGGTGGTTTATTAAAAGCAAAGTATTGTGTTTCATTTGATAACAGCCTAACATTGTGTATATTTCAGTCAGCCCACTCACACTTTAAAAATAAAAGAACTAGGCCCTTTGGGGTCATCCGGCCAATAACAACTCCTTCTGCCTGTAGTAACATAATAAATAGGAGCTTTCTGTGAACGTAGGTTTCTCTGGGGACATAATGACACGCTACAGGGTGGAAGGGCACCTGGGTGATTTTCAGTGATTTTGACCAGATAGACAGAGATAATACACCCATGAACTCGTCTAAGATGGACTTTTCTACACCACTTATAGTACGACTGTGTACAAAACCAAAAATGACCTTATTTTTGTGTATATAAAAATCTGCCAATGATGTACACAGTCTGACAATGGTGTGCACAGTCTGCCAATGGTGTACACAGTCTGCCAATGGTGTACACAGTCTGCCAATGGTGTACACAGTCTGCCAATGGTGTACACAGTCTGCCAATGGTGTACAATGGTGTACACAGTCTGCCAATGGTGTACACAGTCTGCCAATGGTGTGCACAGTCTGCCAATGGTGTACACAGTCTGCCAATGGTGTACACAGTCTGCCAATGGTGTACACAGTCTGCCAATGGTGTACACAGTCTGCCAATGGTGTACACAGTCTGCCAATGGTGTACACAGTCTGCCAATGGTGTACACAGTCTGACAATGGTGTACATAGTCTGCCAATGGTGTACACAGTCTGCCAATGGTGTACACAGTCTGCCAATGGTGTACACAGTCTTACAATGGTGTACACAGTCTGCCAATGGTGTACACAGTCTGCCAATGGTGTACACAGTCTGCCAATGGTGTACACAGTCTGCCAATGGTGTACACAGTCTGCCAATGGTGTACACAGTCTGCCAATGGTGTACACAGTCTGCCAATGGTGTACACAGTCTGCCAATGGTGTACACAGTCTGCCAATGGTGTACACAGTCTGCCAATGGTGTACACAGTCTGCCAATGGTGTACACAGTCTGCCAATGGTGTACACAGTCTGACAATGGTGTACACAGTCTGCCAATGGTGTACACAGTCTGCCAATGGTGTACACAGTCTGCCAATGGTGTACACAGTCTGCCAATGGTGTACACAGTCTGCCAATGGTGTACCGGATAAAAACCGGATAGAACTGCAATACAGAACTCGGATACACTATGAATCTACACAGAGAGCTGTATCAGTCTGTATACTTCAACAAGTGGTTCTTCTAGGGCAAATCTCAAAAAGGTTTTTATTTGAAACCAGGTTTCTCTGGAGACATAGTTAGAACTGCAATACAGAAACGGGCTGCCCTCTGAATGGACACCTAGCGCTGGAGTGCAATGTATTCTCTGAAAAATTGGGAAATGTTATATAAATACCAGAATTCCCATACTATCCTCCAATATTCCTTGTGCAAACCTCAACCATGAAGTCCTCCATTAACATCCCTAACTGCCCTGGAGACACCAGAGAATCGAGGTGCAGTGGACTCTGCCAATCATTTCATATACAGAGCAAAATCAACAACTAAATGCAGATTGAGCTAATTCTGTAGTGATCAACGGGACCTCTAGAGTTAACCATCCCTGTGATCTGTTAACCATCCCTGTGACCTCTAGAGTTAACCATCCCTGTGATCTGTTAACCATCCCTGTGACCTCTAGAGTTAACCATCCCTGTGATCTGTTAACCATCCCTGTGACCACCAGAGTTAACCATCCCTGTGCTCTGATTTGATCACTCGTATGTCTGTCATGTAACAATGAGGTAAGGTATGGACGGAAGTTTGCACTCGAGGGCTTTATCAACAAAAAGACAGCAGTGTGTGTGTTTACTCCAGTAAAGTCTCCTTTCTGACATGTTCTAATGAAACCATGTTGACAGAAGAGGGAGAGAAACGCAGGAAAAGGAAGGAGAAAAAAAGATTACAAAAAATAAACGAAGGGGAAAGGGAAGTAGAAGGAGAGAGAAAGAACGATAAATAAATCAATTGGACTTGTTCCGACTGATGTATAATTATTGTCATTTGAGAACAGGGTGAGGCACTGAACCAGAATTACTACAATTAGTCTGCTCTTGATACTCCCCACCCCGGATCCGGGATCGTGAATAAAGCCTCAGGCTCATTAGCATAACGCAACGTTAACGATTTCTGAAAATCGCAAATAAAATGAAAATAATGCACCTGCTCTCAAGCTTAGCCTTTTCTTAACAACACTGTCATCTCAGATTTTCAAAATATGCTTTTGAACCATAGCAAATCACTAATTTGTGTAAGAGTATGCTAAGCTAGCTTAGCATTTTGAGTAGCATTTAGCACGCAACATTTTCACAAAAACCAGATAACCAAATAAATAAAATCATTTACCTTTGAAGAGCTTCGGATGTTTTCAATGAGGAGACTCTCAGTTGCATAGCAAATGTTCAGTTTTTCCTGAAAGAATCTTTGTGTAGGAGAAATCGCTCCGTTTTGTACATCACATTTGGCTACCGAAACAAACCGAAAATTCAGTCACCAAAATGTCAAACTTTTTCCGAATTAACTCCATAATATCGACCAAAACATGGCAAGGTGTTTTTTCACATATCTCTTCATTGATATGCAGTTTGTGGAAGCCTGCTTTCCCCTCAGAATCGCATGGAAAAATACCAGCAGCTGAAAAAGACGCACCAATTTCGACGGAGGACACCGGGCGGACACCTGGAAAATGTAGTCTCTTATGGTCAATCTTCCAATGATATGCCTACAAATACGTCACAATGCTGCAGACACCTTGGGGAAACGATAGGTAGGGCAGGCTCATTCCTCTCGCATTCACAGCCATATAAGGAGACAATGGAAAACGGAGCCTCAAAAATCCTGCTGGTTTCCTGGTTGCCGTTTCATCTTGGTTTTGCCTGTAGCTCCCGTTCTAGGGCACCCACAGACAATATCTTTGCAGTTCTGGAAAATTCAGAGTGTTTTCTTTCCAAAGCTATTAATTATATGCATAGTCGAGCATCTTTTTGTGACAAAATATCTTGTTTAAAACGGGAACGTTTTTCATCCAAAAATGAAATTGCGCCCCTAGAGTTTCAAGAGGTTAAACGGCTGGCGTACAACCATGGGGGTGTAGAGGACAGAGGGATGAGTTTTAGGTTGTAGGTGATGAAGAGGAGAGGGATGAGTTTTAAGTTATCGGGGATGAAGAGCAGAGAGGGATGAGATTCCGTCCCGTGTTGAGGATAACACAGTGCCACCAACGTGGCCGGCGTGACTAAGATATTTAAGCGTGTTAACCCTCGCAAGGCTGCCGGCCCAGACGGAATCCCAAGCCGTGTCCATAGAGCGCAGACCAGCTGGCTGGAGTGTTTACAGACATTTGCATCAAGATGTCTACCATTGTTCCTGTACCCAAGAAAGCAAAACTGAACTAAACGGCTATCACCCCGTAGCACTTTGAGAGGCTATTTAAGGATCATATCACCTCTACCTTACCTGACACCCTAGACCCACTTCAATTTGCTTACCGCCCCAATAGATCCACAGACCACACAATCGCCATCACACTGCATACTGCCTTATCCCATCTGGACAAAAGGAATACCTATGTAAGAATGCTGTTCATTGACTACAGCTCAGCATTCAACACCATTGTATCCTCCAAGCTCATCATTAAGCTCGGGCTTTGGGTCTGAACTGCCCTGTGCAACTGGGTCCTGGACTTCCTGACGGGCCGCCCCCAGGTGGTGAAGGTAGGTAACAACACGTATACTTTACCCTATCCTCAACACAGGAGCGCCACAAGGGTGCGTTCTCAGCCCTCTCCTGTACTCCCTGTTCACCCATGACTGCGTTGCCATGCATGCCTCCCACTCAGTCATCAATTTTGCAGATGACACAACAGTAGTAGGCCTGAGTACCCTGGGAGAGTGGTGCCCAGAAAACAGCCTCTCACTCAACGTCAACAAAATGAACAAACGCAGGGCTCTCCAGAGTGTGGTGCGGTCTGTCCAACACATCACCGGGGGCAAACTACCTGCCTTCCGGGACACCTACAGCACTACAGAAGAGTCTGAATGAGGGGCTGAAGAGTCTGAATGAGGGGCTGAAGAGGATGAATGAGGGGATGAAGAGTCTGAATGAGGGGATGAAGAGGATGAATGAGGAGCTGAAGAGTCTGAATGAGGGGCTGAAGAGTCTGAATGAGGGGCTGAAGAGTCTGAATGAGGGGCTGAAGAGTCTGAATGAGGGGCTGAAGAGTCTGAATGAGGGGCTGAAGAGTCTGAATGAGGGGATGAAGAGTCTGAATGAGGGGCTGAAGAGGATGAATGAGGGGCTGAAGAGTCTGAATGAGGGGCTGAAGAGGATGAATGAGGGGCTGAAGAGTCTGAATGAGGGGCTGAAGAGGATGAATGAGGGGATGAGGAGGATGAATGAGGGGCTGAAGAGTCTGAATGAGGGGCTGAAGTCTGAATGAGGGGCTGAAGAGGATGAATGAGGGGATGAGGAGGATGAATGAGGGGCTGAAGAGGATGAATGAGGGGATGAGGAGTCTGAATGAGGGGATGAAGAGGATGAATGAGGGGATGAAGAGGATGAATGAGGGGATGAAGAGGATGAATGAGGGGATGAAGAGGATGAATGAGGGGCTGAAGAGGATGAATGAGGGGATGAAGAGGATGAATGAGGGGCTGAAGAGTCTGAATGAGGGGATGAAGAGGATGAATGAGGGGCTGAAGAGGATGAATGAGGGGATGAAGAGTCTGAATGAGGGGATGAAGAGTCTGAATGAGGGGATGAAGAGGATGAATGAGGGGCTGAAGAGTCTGAATGAGGGGATGAAGAGGATGAATGAGGGGCTGAAGAGTCTGAATGAGGGGATGAAGAGGATGAATGAGGGGCTGAAGAGGATGAATGAGGGGATGAAGAGGATGAATGAGGGGATGAAGAGGATGAATGAGGGGCTGAAGAGGATGAATGAGGGGATGAGGAGGATGAATGAGGGGATGAGGAGGATGAATGAGGGGATGAGGAGGATGAATGAGGGGATGAAGAGTCTGAATGAGGGGCTGAAGAGGATGAATGAGGGGATGAAGAGTCTGAATGAGGGGATGAAGAGGATGAATGAGGGGATGAAGAGTCTGAATGAGGGGATGAAGAGGATGAATGAGGGGCTGAAGAGTCTGAATGAGGGGATGAAGAGGATGAATGAGGGGATGAAGAGGATGAATGAGGGGCTGAAGTGGATGAATGAGGGGATGAAGAGGATGAATGAGGGGCTGAAGTGGATGAATGAGGGGATGAAGAGGATGAATGAGGGGCTGAAGAGGATGAATGAGGGGATGAGGAGGATGAATGAGGGGCTGAAGAGTCTGAATGAGGGGCTGAAGAGGATGAATGAGGGGATGAGGAGGATGAATGAGGGGATGAAGAGGATGATAATGGATAATGGCTATGCCACACCCACGGATGTCACTTTATTCTTCACAATGAGTCTGGATACATTCAGGGCTGTGATTGGTTCTGAAACCAATGGCTTGGGCCAGAGTCGGGACACAAGTGGTACTTTGAAAATTTGCCATTAGCTTTGATATATTCGTTTGATATATTGGTTATAGACGGTCCAGTCGCTAATGACTTTGTTTTGTACAATGCCCCCCCACTTGTCATATATGTCAAAGTGTCTGAGTAGTAGTGGGAGAGGCTGTGTGAGTAGTAGTGGGAGAGGCTGTGTGTGTAGTAGTGGGAGAGACTGTGTGAGTAGTAGTGGGGGATGCTGTGTGTGTAGTAGTGGGAGAGGCTGTGTGAGTAGTAGTGGGAGAGGCTGTGTGTGTAGTAGTGGGAGAGACTGTGTGAGTAGTAGTGGGGGATGCTGTGTGAGTAGTAGTGGGAGAGGCTGTGCGAGTAGTAGTGGGAGAGGCTGTGTGAGTAGTAGTGGGAGAGGCTGTGTGAGTAGTAGTGGGAGAGGCTGTGTGAGAAGTAGTGGGAGAGGCTGTGCGAGTAGCAGTGGGAGAGGCTGTGTGAGTAGTAGTGGGAGAGGCTGTGTGAGTAGTAGTGGAAGAGGCTGTGTGAGTAGTAGTGGGAGAGGCTGTGTGAGTAGTAGTGGGAGAGGCTGTGTGAGTAGTAGTGGGAGAAGCTGTGCGAGTAGTAGTGGGAGAGGCTGTGTGAGTAGTAGTGGGAGAGGCTGTGTGAGTAGTAGTGGGAGAGGCTGTGTGAGTAGTAGTGGGAGAGGCTGCGTGAGTAGTAGTGGGAGAGGCTGTGTGAGTAGTAGTGGGAGAGGCTGTGTGAGTAGTAGTGGGAGAGGCTGTGCGAGTAGTAGTGGGAGAGGCTGTGCGAGTAGTAGTGGGAGAGGCTGTGTGAGTAGTAGTGGGAGAGGCTGTGTGAGAAGTAGTGGGAGAGGCTGTGCGAGTAGTAGTGGGAGAGGCTGTGACACACGGTCTCTCATTTCAAGGGGCTTTATTGTGTTAACATTGCCAAAGCAAGTGAGGTAGATAATATACAAAAGTGAAATAAACAAAAAAAAATTACAGTAAACATTACACATACAGAAGTTTAAAAACAATAAAGACATTGCAAATGTCATATTATATATATATATATGAATGATATATGATATATATATGATAAGAGTCTGAATATATGAAGATATAATGAGGTGTTGTAACAATGTACAAATGGTTTAAGTACACAAGGGAAAATAAATAAGCATAAATATGGGTTGTATTTACAATAGTGTTTGAAATATGTCTCTCTCATATGGTCATACATTGGGCAGGAGGTTAGGAAGTGCAGCTCAGTTTCTATCTCATTTTGTGGGCCTGAATCTCTCTCTGAAGAGGATCTCTCATTCTCGCTCTCTCTCTCTCATTCTCGCTCTCGCTCTCTTTCTCTTTCTCTCTCACACACACTCATGCATGTACACACACACAAGCACACACACACATTCACAAATTCTCCCATACGCACACATGTTGGAGAATCACACAAGTGCTCTCTAGCTGTCTCAAGCACACACACACGCACATGCACCCACACACACACACACACACATTTTTTATCAGTGCCTGCCCTCACCTAATATAGAAAAAGCCAGTGTGTATTTTTGGTTCTCCTTTCCTCTTTCTCATGTAATTGTACTACTGGCTTTAATCTCATTTAATTAGGAAGCTGTCATTGTGTTGCTGGAAGGTAGTCAGATGGGGGGAGAGAGAGAGAGGGGGAGGGAGGGAGCGAGAGAGAGAGAGAGAGGAAGAGAGAGAGAACAGTAGGGATATGTGAGCAAAGAAGAAGAAGAAGTAGAGGAAGACGAGCAAGAATAAGAACAAGAAGAAGTAGAAGAAGTAGAAGAACAAGAAGAAGAACAAGAACATGTAGAAGAACAAGAAGTAGAACAAGAACAAGAAGTAGAACAAGAAGTAGAAGAAGAAGAAGAAGAAGTAAAAGAAGAAGAAGAAGAAGTAGAAGAAGAATTAGAAGAAGTAGAAGAAGAACAAGAACAAGTAAAAGAAGAAGAAGAGTTAGAAGAACAAGTAGAAGACCAAGAAGAAGAAGTAGAACAAGAAGAGGTTGAACAAGAAGAAGTTGAACAAGAAGAAGAAGAAGTAAAAGAAGAAGAAGTAGAAGAAGAACAAGAAAAAGAACAAGTAAAAGAAGAAGAAGAGTTAGAAGACCAAGAAGAAGTAGAACAAGAAGAAGTTGAACAAGAAGAAGTTGAACAAGAAGAAGTAGAAGAAGAAGAAGAAGAAGAAGCTTGTGTGAGGAGGGCAGTAGAAGAAGAAGTAAAAGAAGAAGAAGAAGAAGTAGAACAAGAAGAAGTTGAACAAGAAGAAGTAGAAGAAGAAGAAGAAGAAGAAGCTTGTGTGAGGAGGGCAGTAGAAGAAGAAGTAAAAGAAGAAGAAGAAGAAGTAGAACAAGAAGAAGTTGAACAAGAAGAAGTAGAAGAAGCTTGTGTGAGGAGGGCAGCCATTTGACAAGACAGGTGTGAGGTGGTGTTTGTGTGTTTGTCTGAAAAGAGAGCGTGCTGTTTTATATCTTGATTTATTTCTGTTCCACTTCTATTGTCAAGGGCCTCTCCTTGTGTCTGGAGAGAGGAGGCTCAGAGACTAGCTGGTAATTAATACAGAACAGCAATGAATGCATGATGAGCGTATCTGCCCCAAGGACTCAGCTGACTCTTCCTGGCCTTATTTATTAATTAAACCATATTCTTTAGTGGTTATATTGTAATTATAATAATATATAATGACATTATATTGTTAAGTTACAAGTGACACGCCTACTGCTCACCTGGGCACACTAATGACCCAGCTACAGCTTTAATTGGTTGTACAGTGATTTGTGATTGGCCTTTATTCAACTACAACCTGCATATGGAAGTTTCTGGGTAAGGCAATAGAATGTTTGTGCTGTGAGGAAGTAGGTCATGACTGAAATCCAGAGATTCAGGACCAAGTGTAGAAACACTTACACCAACAGTGTTTCTAACCTTCTGGAGGGAGAGAGAGAGACAAGGAGAGGCAAGGACAGACAAGGAGAGACAAGGAGAGACAAGGAGAGACAAGGAGAGAGAAGGAGAGAGAAGAAGAGAGAAGGAGAGACAAGGAGAGACAAGGAGAGAGAAGGAGAGAGAAGGAGAGAGAAGGAGAGAGAAGGAGAGACAAGGAGAGACAAGGAGAGACAAGGAGAGACAAGGAGAGACGAGGAGAGAGAGACAAAGAGAGACAAGGAGAGACAAGGAGAGACAAGGAGAGAGAAGAAGAGAGAAGGATAGACAAGGAGAGACAAGGAGAGACAATGAGAGACAAGGAGAGACAATGAGAGACAAGGAGAGAGAAGAAGAGAGAAGGAGAGACAAGGAGAGAGAAGGAGAGAGAAGGAGTGACAATGAGAGACAAGGAGAGAGCAGGAGAGACAAGGAGAGAGAAGGAGTGACAAGGAGTGACAAGGGGAGAGAGACAAGGAGAGACAAGGAGAGACAAGGGGAGAGAGACAAGGAGAGAGAAGGAGAGACAAGGAGAGACAAGGAGAGAGAGACAAGGAGAGACAAGGAGAGAGAGACAAAGAGAGACAAGGAGAGAGAGACAAGGAGATACAAGGAGAGACAAGGAGAGAGAGACAAAGAGAGACAAGCAGAGAGAGAGACAAAGAGAGACAAAGAGAGACAAGGAGAGACAAGAAGAGAGAGACAAAGAGAGACAAGCAGAGAGAGAGACAAAAAGAGACAAGGAGAGAGAGACAAGGAGAGCCAAGCAGAGAGAGCGACAAGGAGAGACAAAGAGAGAGAGCGACCCGGAGAGACAGAGAGACAAGGAGAGAGCGACAAGGGGGAGACAAAGAGAGACAAGGAGAGAGAGAGAGACACGGAGAGACAGAGAGACAAGGAGAGAGAGACAAGGGGAGACAAAGAGAGACAAGGAGAGAGAGAGAGAGAGACAAAGAGAGACAAGGAGAGAGAGACAAAGAGAGACAAGGAGAGAGAGACAAAGAGAGACAAAGAGAGACAAGCAGAGAGAGAGACAAGGAGAGACAATGAGAGACAAGGAGAGAGAAAAAGAGAGACAAGCAGAGAGAGAGACAAAGAGAGACAAGGAGTGACAAGGAGAGAGAGACAAAGAGAGACAAGCAGAGAGAGAGACAAGGAGAGACAAGGAGAGAGAAGGAGAGACAATGAGTGACAAGGAGAGAGAGAGACAAAGAGAGACAAGCAGAGAGAGAGACAAAGAGATACAAGGAGAGACAAGGAGAGACAAGGAGAGACAAGGAGAGAGAGACAAAGAGAGACAAGCAGAGAGAGAGACAAAGAGAGTCAAGGAGAGAGAGACAAAGAGAGACAAGCAGAGAGAGAGACAAGGAGAGACAAGGAGAGAGAGAGACAAGGAGAGAGAGAGAGACAAAGAGAGAGAGACAAAGCGAGACAAGGAGAGACAAGGAGAGAGAGACAAGGAGAGACAAAGAGAGACAAGCAGAGAGAGAGACAAAGAGAGACAAGGAGAGAGAGACAAAGAGAGACAAGCAGAGAGAGAGACAAGGAGAGACAAGGAGAGAGAGAGAGAGACAAGGAGAGAGAGAGAGACAAAGAGAGAGAGACAAAGAGAGACAAGGAGAGACAAGGAGAGACAAGGAGAGACAAGGAGAGACGAGGAGAGAGAGACAAAGAGAGACAAGGAGAGACAAGGAGAGACAAGGAGAGAGAAGAAGAGAGAAGGATAGACAAGGAGAGACAAGGAGAGACAATGAGAGACAAGGAGAGACAATGAGAGACAAGGAGAGAGAAGAAGAGAGAAGGAGAGACAAGGAGAGAGAAGGAGAGAGAAGGAGTGACAATGAGAGACAAGGAGAGAGCAGGAGAGACAAGGAGAGAGAAGGAGTGACAAGGAGTGACAAGGGGAGAGAGACAAGGAGAGACAAGGAGAGACAAGGGGAGAGAGACAAGGAGAGAGAAGGAGAGACAAGGAGAGACAAGGAGAGAGAGACAAGGAGAGACAAGGAGAGAGAGACAAAGAGAGACAAGGAGAGAGAGACAAGGAGATACAAGGAGAGACAAGGAGAGAGAGACAAAGAGAGACAAGCAGAGAGAGAGACAAAGAGAGACAAAGAGAGACAAGGAGAGACAAGAAGAGAGAGACAAAGAGAGACAAGCAGAGAGAGAGACAAAAAGAGACAAGGAGAGAGAGACAAGGAGAGCCAAGCAGAGAGAGCGACAAGGAGAGACAAAGAGAGAGAGCGACCCGGAGAGACAGAGAGACAAGGAGAGAGCGACAAGGGGAGACAAAGAGAGACAAGGAGAGAGAGAGAGACACGGAGAGACAGAGAGACAAGGAGAGAGAGACAAGGGGAGACAAAGAGAGACAAGGAGAGAGAGAGAGAGAGACAAAGAGAGACAAGGAGAGAGAGACAAAGAGAGACAAGGAGAGAGAGACAAAGAGAGACAAAGAGAGACAAGCAGAGAGAGAGACAAGGAGAGACAATGAGAGACAAGGAGAGAGAAAAAGAGAGACAAGCAGAGAGAGAGACAAAGAGAGACAAGGAGTGACAAGGAGAGAGAGACAAAGAGACAAGCAGAGAGAGAGACAAGGAGAGACAAGGAGAGAGAAGGAGAGACAATGAGTGACAAGGAGAGAGAGGAGACAAAGAGAGACAAGCAGAGAGAGACAAAGAGAGACAAGGAGAGACAAGGAGAGACAAGGAGAGACAAGAGAGAGAGACAAAGAGAGACAAGCAGAGAGAGAGACAAAGAGAGACAAGGAGAGAGAGACAAAGAGAGACAAGCAGAGAGAGAGACAAGGAGAGACAAGGAGAGAGAGAGACAAGGAGAGAGAAGAGACAAGAGAGAGAGACAAAGGAGAGAAAAGAGAGACAAGGAGAGAGAGACAAAGAGACAAGGAGAGAGACAAAGAGAGACAAGCAGAGAGAGAGACAAAGGAGAGAGAGACAAAGAGAGACAAGAGAGAGAGACAAGGAGAGACAAGGAGAGAGAGAGACAAGAGAGAGAGAGACAAGAGAGAGACAAAGAGAGACAAGGAGAGACAAGGAGAGAGACAAGGAGAGACAAAGTGAGACAAGCAGAGAGAGACAAAGAGAGACATAGAGAGACAAGAGAGACAAGAGAGACAAGGAGAGACAAGGAGAGAGAGACAAGTAGAGACAAGGAGAGAGAGAGAGACAAGGAGAGACAAGAGAGACAAGAGAGAGAGACAAGGAGAGAGAAGGAGAGACAAGGAGAGAGAGAGAAAGGAGAGACAAGGAGAGACAAGGAGAGACAAGGAGAGAGAGACAAGGAGAGAGAAGGAGTGAAAGACAAGGGGAGAGAGACAAGGAGAGACAAGGAGAGACAAGGGGAGAGAGACAAGGAGAGAAGGAGAGGAGAGACAAGAGAGAGACAAGGAGAGACAAGGAGAGAGAGACAAAGAGAGACAAGGAGAGAGACAAGCAAGAGAGAGAGACAAGGAGAGACAAGAGAGAGAGACAAGGAGAGACAAGGAGAGAGAGACAAGGAGAGAGACAAAGCAGAGAGAGAGACAAGGAGAGAGAGACAAGGAGAGAGAGAGAGAGACAAAGAGAGACAAGAGAGAGACAAAAGAGACAAGGAGAGAGAGACAAAGAGAGACAAGGAGAGAAAGAGAGACAAGAGAGAGACAAGGAGAGAGACAAGGAGAGACAAAGAGAGACAAGGAGAGAGAGACAAAGAGAGACAAGGAGAGAGAGACAAAGAGAGACAAGGAGAGAGAGACAAAGAGAGACAAGCAGAGGGAGAGACAAGGAGAGACAAGGAGAGAGAGAGAGAGAAAGAAGGAGAGAGAGACAAGGGGAGACAAAGAGAGACAAGGAGAGAGAGAGAGACAAATGAGAGAGAGACAAAGAGAGACAAGGAGAGACAAGGAGAGAGAGACAAGGAGAGACAAAGAGAGACAAGCAGAGAGAGACAAAGAGAGACAAGCAGAGAGAGAGACAAAGAGAGACAAGGAGAGAGAGACAAAGAGAGACAAGCAGAGAGAGAGACAAGGAGAGACAAGGAGAGAGAGAGACAAGAGAGACAAGCAGAGAGAGAGACAAGGAGAGAGAAGGAGAAAGAGAGACAAGGAGAGACAAGGAGAGAGAGACAAGGAGAGACAAGGAGAGAAGACAAGAGAGAGACAAAGAGAGACAAGCAGAGAGAGACAAAGAGAGACAAGGAGAGAGAGACAAAGAGAGACAAGCAGAGAGAGAGACAAGGAGAGACAAGGAGAGAGAGAGAGAGACAAGGAGAGAGAGAGAGACAAAGAGAGAGAGACAAAGAGAGACAAGGAGAGACAAGGAGAGAGAGACAAGGAGAGACAAAGTGAGACAAGCAGAGAGAGACAAAGAGAGACATAGAGAGACAAGGAGAGACAAGGAGAGACAAGGAGAGACAAGGAGAGAGAGACAAGTAGAGACAAGGAGAGAGAAGGAGAGACAAGGAGAGACAAGGAGAGACAAGGAGAGAGAGAGACAGAGAGACAAGGAGAGACAAGGAGAGAGAGACAAGGAGAGACAAGGAAAGAGAAGGAGAGACAAGGAGAGACAAAATGAGACAAGGAGAGAGAGAGAGACAAAGAGAGACAAGGAGAGACAAGGAGAGACACGGAGAGACAAGGAGAGAGAAGGAGAGACAATGATAGACAAGGAGAGACAAGGAGAGGCAAAGAGAGACAAGGAGAGACAAGGAGAGAGAGACAAGGAGAGACAAGGAGAGAGAGACAAGGAGAGACAAGGAGAGAGAGACAAAGAGAGAGAAGGAGAGACAAGAATAGAGAGACAAAGAGAGACAAGCAGAGAGAGAGACAAGGAGAGACAGTCGAGGAGATACAAGGAGAGACAAGGAGAGAGAGACTAGGAGATACAAGCAGAGAAAGAGACAAAGAGAGACAAGGAGAGAGAGACAAAGAGAGACAAGCAGAGAGAGTGACAAGGCGAGACGAGGAGAGAGAGAGAGACAAAGAGAGACAAAGAGAGAGAGAGAGACAAGAGAGACAGAGAGACAAGGAAGAGAGACAAAGAGAGACAAGGAGAGAGATACAAAGAGAGACAAGGAGAGAGAGACAAAGATAGACAAGGAGAGGGAGAGAGAGACAAAGAGAGACAATGAGAAAGAGAGAGATAAAGAGAGACAAGGAGAGAGAGAGACAAAGAGAGACAATGAGAGAGAGAGACAAAGAGAGACAATAAGAGAGAGAGAGAGAGACAAAGAGAGACAAGGAGTGAGAGAGAGAGACAAAGAGAGACAAGGAGAGAGAGAAACAAAGAAAGATAGAGAGAGAGAGAGAAGAGACAAGAGACAAACACAACTAAATACCCCTGTGTAGGGAGGACAAATAATGAAAAAAAGAGAGGGAGGGGGGAAGAGAGAGTTGTACATCAACAAAAGGCATTCGTTTCATCTCAACATCAAACTCTCTGCTCTGTTGCTGTTCTGGATATTACTCCCCGTGCAGTCTTGCTTGGATGCATATTTTATTGAGGAGAATACATCCTCTCTGCCTATATTTACATAACACTGAGATAAATAACTTGTGTCCCTTTTTCCGACATAGTACACTGCCTTTTTCTCAGAGCCTCATCAAAAGTAATGCACCGTGTGTGGAACAGGGTTCCATTTGGGACAGAACCATATAGTTCAACCAGGCAGAGACAGACTGGGTGGTTGGAGTCCCAGAGGGCCAGAGTGGTGGAGACAGGTTGGACCGAGCCATATAGTTCAACCAGACAGAGACAGACTGGGTGGTTGGAGTCCCAGAGGGCCAGAGTGGTGGAGACAGGTTGGACCGAGCCATATAGTTCAACCAGGCAGAGACAGACTGGATGGTTGGAGTCCTAGAGGGCCAGTGTGGTGGAGACAGGTTGGACCGAGCCATATAGTTTAACCAGGCAGAGACAGACTGGGTGGTTGGAGTCCTAGAGGGCCAGTGTGGTGGAGACAGGTTGGACCGAGCCATATAGTTCAACCAGACAGAGACAGACTGGGTGGTTGGAGTCCCAGAGGGCCAGTGTGGTGGAGACAGGTTGGACCGAGCCATATAGTTCAACCAGGCAGAGACAGACTGGATGGTTGGAGTCCTAGAGGGCCAGTGTGGTGGAGACAGGTTGGACCGAGCCATATAGTTCAACCAGACAGAGACAGACTGGGTGGTTGGAGTCCTCGAGAGCCAGTGTGGTGGAGACAGGTTGGACCGAGCCATATAGTTTAACCAGACAGAGACAGACTGGGTGGTTAGAGTCCTAGAGGGCCAGTGTGATGGAGACAGGTTGGACCGAGCCATATAGTTTAACCAGACAGAGACAGACTGGGTGGTTGGAGTCCTAGAGGGCCAGTGTGGTGGAGACAGGTTGGACCCTGATCAATCCAAAACCTGTTGATGGGAAGTCCAAAAATGAAAGCATGATTTCAGTGATATACAGATATTTATTTATTTTATTAGGGGGGGTTGTTTCATATATTTGTTGTTGTCCTTGAGATTCTATCTGACGAACACATTGCCTCCCTACATACAACTTCCTTGGAGAATCTCTCATTTCACAGTTGTTTTCGTCCCATATCCACTTCCACCTGGAGTTGGAGTGTGATTGAATAGCATCTTTCATATTTTCCTCCAGAACGACACCAGTGTTCTTTTCTCTTACTCTGCGCTTCCTGCCTGAAAAATAATGACTATGATGTTGGGTTGTTGGTTGTTAGGGGGCGGCAGGCAGATGTAATTTGGCTGTTTAGTTGCTAGGTAATTTGAATTAGGCTGCATATGCCTTGCAGGAGAGGCAAGAAACTGTTGGAGAGTCACACAAGTGCTCTCTGGCTGTCTCAAGCACACACACACACACACACATGCACACGCACACGCACACGCACGCAGGCACGCGCACGCACGCAGGCAGGCAGGCAGGCAGGCAGGCTACATTAACTGGTTAAGAAGTGACGCTGGATATAATCCCGTTTAGCAGACACCGACTACTGTGTGTTCTCACATTGCACCTTGAAAAACAAACTGTTTTTGTAAGAAAATAATGAGCTTTAAAAGACTGTGTACTACAGAGTGTGTACTACAGAGTGTGTACTAGAGAGTGTGTACTAAAGAGTGTGTACTAGAGAGTGTGTACTAGAAAGTGTGTACTAGAGAGTGTGTACTAGAGAGGGTGTACTAGAGTGTGTACTAGAGAGTGTGTACTAGAGAGTGTATACTAGAGAGTGTGTACTAGAGAGTGTGTACTAGAGAGTGTGTACTAGAGAGTGTGTACTAGAGAGTGTATACTAGAGAGTGTGTACTAGAGAGTGTGTACTAGAGAGTGTATACTAGAGAGTGTATACTACAGAGTGTGTACCAGAGAGTGTGTATACTAGAGAGTGTGTACTAGAGAGTGTGTACTAGAGAGTGTGTACTAGAGAGTGTGTATACTAGAGAGTGTTTACTAGAGAGTGTGTACTAGAGAGTGTATACTACAGAGTGTGTACTACAGAGTGTGTACTAGAGAGTGTGTACTAGAGAGTGTGTACTAGAGAGTGTGTACTAAAGAGTGTGTACTAGAGAGTGTGTACTACAGAGTGTGTACTAGAGAGTGTGTACTAGAGAGTGTGTACTAGAGAGTGTGTACTAGAAAGTGTGTACTAGAGAGTGTGTACTAGAGAGGGTGTACTAGAGTGTGTACTAGAGAGTGTGTACTAGAGAGTGTATACTAGAGAGTGTGTACTAGAGAGTGTGTACTAGAGAGTGTGTACTAGAGAGTGTATACTAGAGAGTGTGTACTAGAGAGTGTATACTAGAGAGTGTATACTACAGAGTGTGTACCAGAGAGTGTGTATACTAGAGAGTGTGTACTAGAGAGTGTGTACTAGAGAGTGTGTACTAGAGAGTGTTTACTAGAGAGTGTGTACTAGAGAGTGTATACTAGAGAGTGTGTACTACAGAGTGTGTACTAGAGAGTGTGTACTAGAGAGTGTGTACTAGAGAGTGTGTACTAGAGAGTGTGTACTAAAGAGTGTGTACTAGAGAATGTGTACTACAGAGTGTGTACTAGAGAGTGTGTACTAGAGAGTGTGTACTAGAGAGTGTGTACTAGAGAGTGTGTACTAAAGAAGACGTATCTGACACTTAAAGTCATCTCTCATCTGTTACTTCATTGTTACATTGTGGCAGGCATAGACAGTGTTAGATTAGCATAACATAACTTGAATGTAGGTTGCTCACAAACAACCCATGTTCTATAAGGTACTTCCTGTCCTAGGAAAATGGGTCTTACCTTAGGTTGCATGAAGGATAGTGTTGGTTGATTCAGTAGGTGTCACAGCTATTGTATAGAGGTTTTGTGGAATGTCAAATCAAATCAAATCACATTTTATTTGTCACATACGACAGGTGTACATGGAAATGCTAATTTACAAGCCCTTAACCCTTAACCAACAATACAGTTACTTTACTAAATCTAGTTGTGACTTTGTTATCATAACAAAATGGCTTAGAGTGCTATTAGCTTATTAAGCCTAATAGGAAATATATTGTATTAGGTTCTGAGAGGAAAGGAGAGGAGAGGAGAGGAGAGCCGAGGAGAGGAGAGAGGGTGAGGAGAGGAGAGAGGGTGAGGAGAGGAGAGGAGAGAGGGTGAGGAGAGGAGAGGAGAGGAGGGTGAGGAGAGGAGAGGAGAGGAGAGGAGAGAGGGTGAGGAGAGGAGAGAGGGTGAGGAGAGGAGAGGAGAGAGGGTGAGGAGAGGAGAGAGGGGGTGAGGAGAGGAGAGGAGAGGAGGGAGAGGGTGAGGAGAGGAGAGAGGAGAGGGTGAGGTGAGGAGAGAGGGTGAGGAGAGGAGAGGAGAGGAGAGGAGAGAGGGTGAGGAGAGGAGAGAGGGTGAGGAGAGGAGAGAGGGTGAGGAGAGGAGAGGAGAGGAGAGGAGAGAGGGTGAGGAGAGAAGAGGAGAGAGGATGAGGAGAGGAGAGAGGGTGAGGAGAGGAGAGAGGGTGAGGAGAGGAGAGGAGAGAGGGTGAGGAGAGGAGAGAGGGTGAGGAGAGGAGAGGGATAGGATAGAGGTGAAAAGATGACAGAGGCACCAAGGCAAGAGGAGAATGAGAGATGGATAAAGGAGGAGGAGGAAGAGGAGGAGATGGTGAGGAGATGAATAGAACCATACAACACATGGACAGAACCATGTGAAACATGAACAGATCCATACAACACATGGACAGAACCATGTGAAACATGAATAGGACCATAGAACGATATGCTAGAACAGAGAACAGAGAAGTCCTGCTGGTTCTCACAATGACAGACCCACAGAGATGAAGTGGTGGAAGTGTCACGAGGTTGTTGGGTGAACTATGACACACTGGCGTGAAGACGTGAATGAATATCTTAGGCTTTAGCTCAGCTGTCTAAGACGGTCCCTCTTCCTACTGTACTGGCCCATTTTACACTGCATGCCTGTACAGTACATGACGTTTTACTTTACAGCAACTTGTCACCTTTATAGGCTGTTTAATAAACAATATCCTGTCCGCTAACAGCCAGTCTATCTATGGGTAACAGGGTTGACGTGTTATACTCGACGTGCTCAGGTTTCCACCTCAAAACACCTGAAAATGGCCAGTAGAACCAGCTGACTTGCTACTACTCTGTGGTATTAGATATCAGCTATTAGACAGTCAATGTTTATTTCTACAAACAGATCTGAAAGGAATAGTTATATTAAAGTCAGGGCTCTGTTCCCATTACAGGGTTGACCTTAAAATAAAGGACAGATGAAAGTGAATCACTATCACAGAAAGTTGTGATTTTTACGTTGATTTATGTTGCTTAAAATCTTCCTAGAAGAGACACAGGGTTGACAGAGGAGACAAGCCTTTAATCATATACACTTGTTTTATTATTGAATTGAATTATTGAATTGTCCATGTGGTCTATATTAAATGGAACTTCATTTAATATGACAGAAGGTGAACAATTCCTTCTTAAAATAACAAAGGGATACGAAAGGCACTCGTTGAATAGACGTTGAATCGACGTTGAATAGACGTTGAATAGACGTTGAGTAGACGTTGAATAGACGTTGACTAGACGTTGACTAGACGTTGAGTAGACGTTGAGTAGACGTTGAGTAGACGTTGAGTACACGTTGAATAGACGTTGACTAGACATTGAGTAGACGTTGAATAGATGTTCTACTGCGAAAACTCAATTTGAGGGATCACCTTTCTCCTTCCTGCATATTATTCAACTACCAAAGAGATCCAATTGGAAAATGATGATTATTATGAAAACGATTTTCTCAACAAAAAAAATGAAATAGTTTTTGACTGAGAGATCATTTGTGTGCGACTGATCTCTGTGTAAAACAACGGTTTTGGAACTGCAGAAGCATTAAAATATTCAACTTTATTCCGCTAAAAAGGTCCTGCACCTCAGAGATTGTTCTCTAACTTTTGTTCTTCAACAGAAAACTGTTTCAGAGAAAGGTATTTGTAACTGAAGAAAGCTCTGTTCTTTGACTTCTCTCTCTCAATTCAATTTCAATTCAATTCAAGGGGCTTTATTGGCATGGGAAACATGTGTTAACATTGCCAAAGCAAGTAAGGTGGTTGCCCTTTTCTCGTGGCAACAGGTCACAAATCTTGCTGCTCTGATGGCACACTGTGGACTTTCACCCAGTAGATATGGGAGTTTTTCAAAATTGGATTTGTTTTCGAATTCTTTGTGGATCTGTGTAATCTGAGGGAAATATGTCTCTCTAATATGGTCATACATCTCTCTCTCTCTTCTCCACTAACTACTTTACATATATATATATATACCATTACACCAACCTATAAGATCCTGATAACTCTATCAATGCTTTGGCAACGTGGAGCGTGGAGTGAAACTGCCTACTATGATAGAACCCATTAGTTACAGTTCTATTTCAGAGAGCACAGATGTCTGTGTTTACCACAGTTGTCGTGGCTGAAGTGCTTTTAGTCGAAGAGGCGGAGCGGCGTAGATGCTTTTACATTTTCACCAGGGAGTCCGAAATGCCACTGGTAAGTAAAACCCGGAGGAAAAACTGATTTTTTTATCTGGTATCATAAGTAAATTGCTTTTCTTAGAGAGAGGAAGAGAAAGAGAGATATAGAGAGGGAGGGAGAGAGAAAGAGAGATATAGAGAGGGAGAGAAAGAGAGATATAGAGAGGGAGAGAGAGATATAGAGAGGGAGAGAGAGAGATATAGAGATATAGAGAGGGAGAGAGAAAGGGAGATATAGAGAGGGAAAGAGATATATATATATATAGAGAGAAAGAGAGATATAGAGATATAGAGAGGGAGAGAAAGATAGATATAGAGAGGGAGAGAGAGAGAAAGAGTTATATAAATATGGAGAGAAAGAGGGATATAGAGAGGGAGAGAAAGGGAGATATAGAGAGAGGAGAGAGAGAGAGATAGAGAGGGAGAGAAAGAGAGATATAGAGATATAGAGAGGGAGAGAAAGAGAGATATAGAGAGGAAGAGAGAGAAAGAGAGATACATATAGAGAGAGAAAGAGAGATATAGAGAGGGAGAGAGAGAAAGAGATATATATATATAGAGAGAAAGAGAGATATAGAGAGGGAGGGGGAGAGAAAGAGAGAGATATATAGAGGGAGAGAAAGAGAGATATAGAGAGGGAGGGAGAGAGATATATAGAGAGGGAGAGAGAGATATAGAGAGGGAGAGAGAGATATAGAGAAAAATAGAGATATATAGAGAGGGAGAGAGAGAGATCTATGAGGGAGAGAGGAGAAAGAGAGATATAGAGGGAGAGAGAAAGAGAGATATAGAGAGGGAGAGAAGATACATATAGAGAGGGAGAGAGAGATATAGAGAGGGAGGAGAGATATAGAGAACGAGATATATAGAGAGGGAGAGAGAAAGAGAGGAAAGAGAGGGGAGAGGGAGAGAGATATAGAGAGAGGAGAGAGAGAGAGAGAGAGAGAGAGAGAGAGAGAGAGAGAGAGAGAGAGAGAGAGAGAGAGAGAGAGAGAGAGAATATAGGAATTTTGTGTCAGTGTGGGAAACATGACGAAGAGGCCATTTTACGACCTTCTGTTAAGTTTCCTGTGTGCGCGTGTGTGTCTGTGTCTGTGTGTGTGTGTGTGTGTATGTGTGTGTGTGTGTGTGTGTGTGTGTGTGTGTGTGTGTGTGTGTGTGTGTGTGTGTGTGTGTGTGTGTGTGTGTGTGTGGTCACACAAAGTCCCAAAACCCTCAGCTACATTCAAATGTCAGAACCCATCCTTGTGCAAACAGGCTACCCCATTGGCCCAGCGAGAACAGATCCTATTGGAGGACACTGAACAAAGAAACGAGCAGGTTGAGGGTCAGAGTCAAAGGTTAAAGGTGACAGCATCCAATCTAACGTCCTCCCCCAACTAATAGCACTTTCACCACCTGAGACCCCCACCATCACGACGTTGTCCACCCTTTAATTCCATTATCTTCATCCTCTAGACCAGGGGTATTCAACTCTGACCCTACGAGGCCCGGAGCCTGCTGGTTTTCTGTTCTACCTGATGATTAACTGCACACACCTAATGTCCGTGGCAGGGCCAGCTCTAGACGTAATCGACATAAGTGGTCGTTTAGAACCTCAGGCCGCTAGGGGGCCCCCATCCCCCCTCCTGAAAATAATGATATATATTTTTTAGGAACCCAATCAGGGTCTCAACTTACTGTTGAGAGTTAGGATAGTAGAACACACAAGGTGCAAGTTTAAAATGTGGTTGTGCATCAACAATTTGTCTCTTGCTGTCAGAGTGGTGTGTATAGGTGGCAGGGAAGTCAGGCACAGGAGAGTCAAACAGAGTGTAAATGGAGTCTTTTAATATAAGTCCACTTAACATGCTCCAAACACTAAATACGTACATACATAAACATGGGTACGAGGACCCGTCGCACACCTACACAACCAAAAAACAATCTCTGACATAAAACAATCTCTGACAAAGACATGTGGGGAAACAAAGAGTTAAATACACAACAGGTAATGAACGGGATTGAAACCAGGTGTGTTGGAAGACAAGACAAAACCAATGGAAAATGAAAAATGGATCAATGATGGCTAGAAGGCCGGTGACGTCGACCGCTGAGCACCGCCGAGCTCCGCCGAGCACCGCCGAGCACCGCCTGATCAAGGACAGGCAACGACTTCGGTAGAAGTCGTGACACTTGTCACTCAATGTCCTTCTTTATATCCATAAAAACTCAGTTTAGCTGGCGCGCTTCAGTCAATAATCAACCCAGTTTCCCTCCATCAAAATGCATACAAAATGAATCCCAAACGTTACTAATGAACTTTTCCAAACAAGTCAAACAACGTTTATAATCAAACCTTTGGTACCCTGATACGTAAATAAAACGATACAATTTAAGATGGAGAATCGTTATTGTCTTTACCAGAGAAATATACCAAAGAACGCACTCTCTTCCACGTGCTTGGAAACACTACAGCCAAAATGGGAGCCACCTAGAAAAACTACAATTTCTGGCTCATTCTGGCTCATAAGTAACAGGCAGTTTACTTTGGGCACGCATTTCATCCAGACGTGAAAATACTGCCCCCTACCCAAGAGAGGTTAACTAGGCAAGTAAGTTAAGAACAAATTCATATTAGCTGTAAAATCAAATCAAATCTCACTTAGGGCCTACAAGAGTCTAGAGGCGGCAGGGTAGCCTAGTGGTTCGAGCGTTGGACTAGTAACCGGAAGGTTGCAAGCTCAAACCCCCAAGCTGACAAGGTACAAATCTGTCGTTCTGCCCCTGAACAGGCAGTTAACCCTTCTGTTCCTAGGCCGTCATTGTAAATAAGAATTTGTTCTTTGAACTTGCAACCTTCCGGTTACTAGTCCAACGCTCGAACCACTAGGCTACCCTGCCACCCCAATGAACACGGCTGCACAGTAATGTTTCTTATCGATGGCGGTTAAGATATCGTTTAGGACCTTGAGCGTGGCTGAGGTGCACCCATGACCAGCTCTGAAACCAGATTGCATAGCAGAGAAGGTATGGTGAGATTTGAAATGGTCGGTAATCTGTTTGTTGACTTGGCTTTCGAAGACCTTAGAAAGGCATGGTAGAATAGATATAGGTCTGTAGCAGTTTGGGTCAAGAGTGTGTCCCCCTTTGAAGAGGGGGATGACCGCAGCTGCCTTCCAATCTTTGGGAATCTCAGACGACACGAAAGAGAGATTGAACAGGCTAGTAATAGGGGTGGCAACAATTTCGGCAGATAATTTTAGAAAGAAAGGGTCCAGATTGTCTAGCCCGGCTGATTTGTAGGGGTCCAGATTTTGCAGCTCTTTCAGAACATCAGCTGAACGGATTTGGGAGGAGAAATGGGGAAGGCTTGGGCAAGTTGCTGTCGGGGGTGCAGTGCTGTTGACCGGGGTAGGAGTAGCCAGGTGGAAAGCATGGCCAGCCGTAGAAAAATGCTTATTGAAATGCTCAATTATGGTGGATTTATCAGTGGTGACAGTGTCCTATCTTCAGTGCAGTTGGCAGCTGGGAGGAGGTGTTCTTATTCTCCATGGACTTTACAGTGTCCCAGAACTTTTTTGAGTAAGTGTTGCAGGAAGCAAATTTCTGCTTGAAAAAGCTAGCCTTGGCTTTTCTAACTGCCTGTGTATAATGGTTTCTAGCTTCCCTGAACAGCTGCATATCACGGGGGCGGTTCGATGCTAATGCAGAACGCCATAGGATGTTTTTGTGTTGGGGTGTTACGCATGTTCCAGTTTAGGTCGCCTAGCAGCACGAGCTCTGAAGATAGATGGGTGGCAATCAGTTCACATATGGTGTCCACAGCACAGCTGGGGGCAGAGGGTGGTCTATAGCAGGCGGCAACGGTGAGAGACTTGTTCTTAGAGAGGTGGATTTTTATAAGTAGAAGTATAAAAATGTTTGGGTACAGACCTGGATAGTAGGACAGAACTCTGCAGGCTATCTTTGCAGTAGATTGCAACACCGCCCCCTTTGGCAGTTCTATCTTGTCTGAAAATGTTGTAGTTTGGAATTAAAATTTTAGAATTTTTGGTAGTCTTCCTAAGCCAGGATTCAGACACAGCTAGAACATCCGGGTTGGCAGAGTGTGCTAAAGCAGTGAATAGAACAAACTTAGGGAGGAGGCTTCTAATGTTAAAATGCATGACACCAAGGCTATTACGGTTACAGAAGTCGTCAAAAGAGAGCGCCTGAGGAATAGGAGTGGAGCTAGGCACTGCAGGGCCTGGATTCACCTCTACATCGCCAGAGGAACAGAGGAGGAGTAGAATAAGGGTGCGGCTAAAAGCAATAAGAATTGGTCGTCTAGAACGTCTGGAACAGAGAGTAAAAGGAGGTTTCTGGGGGCGATAAAATAGCATCAAGGTATAATGTACAGACAAAGGTATGGTAGGATGTGAATACAGTGGAGGTAAACCTAGGTATTGAGTGATGAAGAGAGAGATATTGTCTCTAGAAACAGGAGAGGCATGCTTAGTCGAGTGATCAAAAGGGTCCGGAGAGTGGAGAGGTTGGTTGGGGGTCACGGCGATTTAGACTGCTAGCCAGGCCATCGGTAGCAAGCTAGTATAGGATGGACGTCTGTTATTAACCACCTCTTGCGTTCCGTCAGTAGATTAGTGGGGTTCCGTGTGGTAGAGGGGATCACACAACAACAACAAAAATAAAAACAATAGATTTAGTTAGAGGCCCAAGAAGAAAAAATAAAAATAATAAAAATAAATAAATAAATTGTCCGATTGTCTATTCAGATAGCAGCCGATAAGACAGCTAACGGTTAGCAGGCCACAGTTCAGGTAACGTCGCGACGGAGGAGCCAGCTGGATAACACCTTCGGGTAGATAACGTCGGCAGTCCAGTTGTGAAGGCCCGGTGGGGCTCCGCGTTGGCAGTAAAATGGGTCCGGATAGGTGACTGCAGCCCAGGAGTGATTGATGGAACTCTTCAGCTGGCTAGCTCCGGAATAACTGATGTTTGCTCCGGAATCGACGAAAGCCGATAGTCACACGGATAGCAGCTAGCTAGCTGTGAGATCCAGGTATGAAAATCCAGAGTTAGCAGTAGAAATCCAGGTACATGGAGAGAAACGTTGGTCCGGTATGTTCCGTTCTGAGCCGCGCTGCGCCATACAAAACTGGCGATAGATTTTCGAGCTAAAGGATAGCTGATGACCACAAACCGTGGTTAGCTGAATACTAACGATTTGCCAGTAAAGAAGCTCACTAGCTTCTGACCTAGCTTCTGATTAGCTCCTGGCTAGCTTCTGGCTAGTTTCTGTCTGGCTTCTTGGAGTTTCTGGCTAGCTTCTTGGAGGATTACAGATTTGAGGTAAATAATACTTTTTTATAAATATAAATTGGTGAGGCGGGTTGCAGGAGAGTGTTTTGAAGATGAGTTTATGGAAAATGTAAAAAAAATGTATGAAAAAAAGTTGTAAATATATATATATACGGGACACGACAAGACGAGGACAAAAGACGTCTGAACTGCTATGCCATCTTGGAACGTAAATGTACATTTATTTTTCTTCTGCACAATGTGAAGTGTCCTTCAGAAAAACCTGAAAAGTTTTAGATCCTGCAGATCGGTTGAGGAAGAAGCAATGTGGCGATTGACTGTTATGACATTCGTAAGGCATCATGCGCAGTCTGCACTGTGACAGGCTCCTCAGGTGAACATTACTGAATTCCCATTGCTCTCTATCTCCCTCCCTTTCTCCAATCTCATTCTCTATGTTCAGTGAAATCTCCTCATATAGCTCTCTACTCCCTTCCTTTCTCTGCTTCTTCTCCCCTCACTCATCTCATCTTTCTCTCCTCCCTCTCTCTCTACTACCCCTCTCTCTTCCCCTCTCTTTTCTACTCCCCACTCTCTCCTCCCACTCTCTTTCCTCCCCTCCCTCTCCTCACCCCACACTTCCTCCTCCCCCCTTCTCTTTCCCCTCCCAGCACTCCCCCTCTCTCTCCTCCCCCCTGTCTCTCCTCCCCCCTGTCTCTCCTCCCCCTATCTCTCTCCCCCTCCTTCCCCCCTCTCCTCCCCCTCCCTCTCTCCCCCCTCTCTCCCCCTCTCCCCTCTTCCCCCCTCTCTCTCCCCCCTCCTCACTCCCCCCTCTCTCTCCTCCCTCCCTCCCTCTCCTCCCCTCTCTCTCCCCTCTCCCCCTCCCTCTCCCCCCTCTCTCCCCCCCTCTTTCCCCCCTCTCCTCCCCCTCTCTCTCTCCCCCCTCTCTCTCTCTCCCCCCTCTCCCTCCCTCCCGCTCCCCCCCTCTCTTTCCCCTCCTCTCTCCCCCTCCCCCCTCTCTCTCCCCCCACTCTCTCCCTCCCCTCTCTCCCCTCCCCCTCTCTCCTCCCTCCCTCTCTCTCCCACATCTCTCTCCCCCTCTCTCCCCCCATCTCTCCCCTCTCTCCCCTCTCTCTCAACTCCCCCCTCTCTCCCCCTCTCTCCTCTCCCCCTCTCTCTCTCCCCCCCTCTCTTTCCCCCCCTCTCCCCCCCCTCTCCCCCCTCCCTCTCCTCCCCCTCTCTCTCCTCCCCCTCTCCCCTCCCCTCCCGCTCCCCCTCTCTCTTTCCCCCACTCCCCCTCTCCTCCCTCCTCCCCCTCTCCCCCTCTCCCTCCTCCCTCTCCCCCCTCTCTTTCCCCCCCTCCCCCCTCCCTCCCTCTCCCTCCCTCTCCCTCTCCCTCCCTCCCTCTCCCCCCTCTCTTTCATCCCCCTCCACCCCTCTTCCCCTCTCACTCCCCCCTCTCCTCCCCCTCTCTCTCTCCCTCCCCCTCTCCTCCCCCTCTCTCTCCTCCCCTCTCTCTCCCCCTCCCGCTCCCCCTCTCTCCCCCCCTCTCTCTCTCCCCCTCTCCCCCTCCCCTCTCCCCCCCTCCCTCTCCCTCCATCCCTCTCCTCCCCCTCTCTCTCCCCCCTCTCTCTCCCTCTCTCCCCCTCTCTCTTTCCCCCTCTCTCTCCCCCTCTCTCCCCCTCTCTCTCCCCCTCCCCCCTCTCTCCCCCTCTCCCCCCCCTCTTCCCCCTCTCACTTTCCCTTTTCTCTCTCCCCCTCTCTCTCCTCCCCCCTCTCTCTCCTCCCTCCCTCCCTCCCTCTCCTCCCACTCTCTCTCTATCTATTCCAGTCTCAGTCGGTTGTCCCTGTCCTCCTCCTACCTGTCACAACACAGCACGTCTCTACTCTGTTGCATGGCTACCAGCTATGTCAAACCCTCCGCCGCTCTGCTTCGGCTATGCGCCTTGTCATTACCTATTTGGAATATACAGATGCACATGAACACATACCTGTATAATAATGTCCTGTTGCAACCGCTCCAGTTGGCTCTGTGCTGGCTGACATTTTGGTGCAATAAGAGCTGTATTTAGACAGAGGGACATTTTGTTTCTGTGTCTGTGGAGGGGAGGCTCTTTGGGCTCCGTGAATTCAGGGACCTACCCCCTGTATAGTGCACTGCTTTTGACCAGAGCACTATGGGTTAAAAGTAGGGCACTATAGGAAGGAATAG
This sequence comes from Oncorhynchus masou masou, assembly GCF_036934945.1. Lineage (NCBI taxonomy): Eukaryota > Metazoa > Chordata > Actinopteri > Salmoniformes > Salmonidae > Oncorhynchus > Oncorhynchus masou. The sequence continues at coordinate 81,553,482 of NC_088216.1, forward strand.
AGGCAGAGGGATATTTCTTCAGACGGCAGGTAGTTTGCCTCAGAGCCTCATAAACACAGAATACCAGGAAAAGGGCCAGGAGGAGAGATTTGTGTTTTATTTTTCTTCTGAGGGCTTGGTGGAAATAGTGAGTCGATGAGTGTTTGAGACAAAAGATAACAGATGCTAGAAGACGCTGATTCCTTTGGTTTGAAGATATGGTTACTTTCTCCTCTTTTGAAGAACTCTGCTCCCTCCCTGAATACCCCTTACCCCTCTCTCTCTCTCTCCCCCCCTCTCTCTCCATTCAATTCAATTCAAGGGCTTTATTGGCATGGGAAACATGTGTTAACATTGCCAAAGCAGGTAAGGTAGATAATATATAAAGTGAAATAAACAATAAAAATTAACAGTAGACATCACACATACAGAAGTTTAAAAACAATATAGACATTACAAATGTCATATTATATATATACAGTGTTTTAACAATGTACAAATGGTAAAGGACACAAGATAAAATAAATAAGCATAGATATGGGTTGTATTCACAATGGTGCGTGATCTTCACTGGTTGCCCTTTTCTCGTGGCAACAGGTCACAAATCTTGCTGCTCTGATGGCACACTGTGGAATTTCACCCAGTAGATATGGGAGTTGATCAAAATTAGATTTGTTTTCGAATTCTTTGTGGATATGTGTAATCTGAGGGAAATATGTCTCTCTAATATGGTCATACATTGGGCAAGAGGTTAGGAAGTGCAGCTCAGTTTCCACCTCATTTTGTGGGCAGTGAGCACATACCTGTCTTCTCTTGAGAGCCATGTCTGCCTATGGCGGCCTTTCTCAATAGCAAGGCTATGCTCGCTGAGTCTGTACATAGTCAAAGCTTTCCTTAATTTTGGGTCAGTCACAGTGGTCAGGTATTCTGCTGCTGTGTACTCTCTGTGTAGGGCCAAATAGCATTCTAGTTTGCTCTGTTTTTTTGTTAATTCTTTCCAATGTGTCAAGTAATTATCTTTTTGTTTTCTCATGATTTGGTTGAGTCTAATTGTGTTGGTGTCCTGGGGCTCTGTAGGGTGTGTTAGTGTTTGTGAACAGAGCCCCAGGACCAGCTTGCTTAGGGGACTCTTCTCCAGGCTCATCTCTCTGTAGGTGATGGCAGGTTTGGGAATCACTTCCTTTTAAGTGGTTATAGAATTTAACGGCTCTTTTCTGGATTTTGATAATTGGGTATCGGCCTAATTCTGCTCTGCATGCATTATTTGGTGTTCTACGTTGTACACGGAGGATATTTTTGCAGAATTCTGCGTGCAGATTCTCAATTTGGTGTTTGTCCCATTTTGTGAAGTCTTGGTTGGTGAGCGGACCCCAGACCGCTCAACCATAAAGGGCAATGGGCTCTATGACTGATTCAAGTTTTTTAGCCAAATCCTAATTGGTATGTTGAAATTTATGTTCCTTTTGATGGCATAGAATGCCCTTCTTGCCTTGTCTCTCAGATCGTTCACAGCTTTGTGGAAGTTAACAGTGGCACTGATGTTTAGGCCAAGGTATGTATAGTTTTTTGTGTGCTCTAGGGCAACAGTGTCTAGATGGAATTTGTATTTGTGGTCCTGGTGACTGGGCCTTTTTTGGAACACCATTATTTTGGTCTTACTGAGATTTACTGTCAGGGCCCAGGTCTGACAGAATCTGTGCATAAGATCTAGGTGCTGCTGTAGGCCCTCCTTGGTTGGTGACAGAAGTACCAGATCATCAGCAAACAGCAGACATTTGACTTTGGATTCTAGTAGGGTGAGGCCGGGTGCTGCAGACTTTTCTAGTGCCCGTGCCAATTCGTTTGATATATATGTTGAAGAGGGTGGGGCTTAAGCTGCATCCCTGTCTAACCCCACGACCCTGTGTGAAGAAATGTGTGTGTTTTTTGCCAATTTTAACCGCACACTTGTTGTTTGTGTACATGGATTTTATGATGACGTATGTTTTACCCCCAACACCACTTTCCATCAGTTTGTATAACAGACCCTCATGCCAAATTGAGTCGAAGGCTTTTTTGAAATCAACAAAGCATGAGAAGACTTTGCCTTTGTTTTGGTTTGTTTGGTTGTCAATTAGGGTGTGCAGTGTGAATACATGGTCTGTTGTACGGTAATTTGGTAAAAAGCCAATTTGACATTTGCTCAGTACATTGTTTTCATTGAGGAAGTGTACGAGTCTGCTGTTAATGATAATGCAGAGGATTTTCCCAAGGTTACAGTTGACGCATATTCCACGGTAGTTATTGGGGTCAAATTTGTCTCCATTTTTGTGGATTGGGGTGATCAGTCCTTGGTTCCAAATATTTGGGAAGATGCCAGAGCTAAGGATGATGTTAAAGAGTTTTAGTATAGCCAATTGGAATTTGCTGTCTGTATATTTGATCATTTCATTGAGGATACCATCAACACCTTTTTGGGATACCTTTTTGGGTTAGAGAGTTTTTATTTTGTCCTGTAACTCATTCAATGTAATTGGAGAATCCAGTGGGTTCTGGTAGTCTTTAATAGTTGATTCTAAGATCTGTATTTGATCATGTATATGTTTTTGCTCTTCATTCTTTGTTATAGAGCCAAAAAGATCGGAGAAGTGGTTTACCCATACATCTCCATTTTGGATAGATAATTCTTCGTGTTGTTGTTTGTTTAGTGTTTTCCAATTTTCCCAGAAGTCGTTAGAGTCTATGGATTCTTCAATTACATTGAGCTGATTTCTGACGTGCTGTTCCCTCTTTTTCCGTAGTGTATTTCTGTATTGTTTTAGTGATTCACCATAGAGAAGGCGTAGACTCAGGTTTTCCGGGTCTCTATGTTTTTGGTTGGACAGGTTTCTCAATTTCTTTCTTAGATTGTTGCATTCTTCATCAAACCATTTGTCATTGTTGTTAATTTTCTTCGGTTTTCTTTTTGAGATTTTTAAATTTGATTGGGAAGCTGAGAGGTCAAATATACTGTTAAGATTTTCGACTGCCAAGTTTACACCTTCACTATTACAGTGGAACGTTTTACCCAGGAAATTTTCTAAAGGGGATTGAATTTGTTGTTGCCTAACTGTTTTTTGGTAGGTTTCCAAACTGCATTCCTTCCATCTATAGCATTTCTTAATGTTACTCAATTCCTTTGGCTTTGATGCCTCATGATTGAGTATTGCTCTGTTTAAGTAGACTGTGATTTTGCTGTGGTCTGATAGGGGTGTCAGTGGGCTGACTGTGAACGCTCTGAGAGACTCTGGGTTGAGGTCAGTGATAAAGTAGTCTACAGTACTACTGCCAAGAGATGAGCTACAGGTGTACCTACCATAGGAGTCCCCTCGAAGCCGACAATTGACTATGTACATACCCAGCGTGCGACAGAGCTGCAGGAGTTGTGACCTGTTTTTGTTGGTTATGTTGTCATATTTGTGCCTAGGGGGGCATATGTGGGAGGGAATGCTGTCACCTCCAGGCAGGTGTTTGTCCCTGTTTCCCTGTTTGTCCCTGTTTCCCTGTTTCACACCTGGTAGTTTGGTGGATGGGACTACCAGCTCTCTGTAGCCTAGAGGGTGACAGAGGGTCTCTCTCCCCTTTCTCTCCCCCCTCTCTCTGTCTTCCTCCTGCCTCCATCATTACATCTCTATGTCTTCCACTCCCCTCCATCATTACATCATTACATCTCTCTGTCTTCCTCCTTCCTCCATCATGACATCTCTCTGTCTTCCTCCTCCCTCCATCATTACATCATCCCATCTCTCTGTCTTCCTCCTCCCTCCATCATTACATCATTACATCTCTCTGTCTTCCTCCTTCCTCCATCATGACATCTCTCTGTCTTCCTTCTCCCTCCATCATTACATCTCTCTGTCTTCCTTCTCCCTCCATCATTACATCATTACATCTCTCTGTCTTCCTCCTCCCTCCATCATTATCATTACATCTCTCTGTCTTCCTTCTCCCTCCATCATTTCATCATTACATCACTCTGTCTTCCTCCTCCCTCCATCATTACATCTCTCTGTCTTCCTTCTCCCTCCATCATTACATCACTCTGTCTTCCTACTCCCTCCATCATTACATCTCTCTGTCTTCCTTCTCCCTCCATCATTACATCATTACATCTCTCTGTCTTCCTTCTCCATCCATCATTACATCTCTCTGTCTTCCTCCTCCCTCCATCATTACATCATTATATCTCTCTGTCATCCTACTCCCTCCATCATTACATCACTACATCTCTCTGTCTTCCTCCTCCCTCCATCATTACATCTCTCTGTCTTCCTCCTCCCTCCATCATTACATCCTCTCCTTCATTCCATCATTACATCTCTCTGTCTTCCTCCTCCATCCATCATTACATCATTTTATCTCTCTGTCTTCCTCCTCCCTCCATCATTACATCATTATATCTCTCTGTCTTCCTCCTCCCTCCATCATTACATCATGACATCTCTCTGTCTTCCTCCTCCCTCAATCATTACATCTCTCTGTCTTCCTCCATCATTACATCATTACATCTATCTGTCTTCCTTCCCTCCATCATTACATTCATCTCTGTCTTCCTCCTCCCTCCATCATTACATCATTACATCTCTCTGTCTTCCTCCTCCATCCATCATTACATCATTCCATCTCTCTCCATCATTCCTTCTCCCTCCATCATTACATCATTACATCTCTCTGCTTCCTCCTCCCTCCATCATTACATCTCTCTGTCTTCCTCCTCCCTCCATCATTACATCTGTCTGTCTTCTTTCTCCCTCCATCATTACATCGCTCTGTCTTCATTCTCCCTCCATCATTACATCATTACATCTCTCTGTCTTCCTCCTCCCTCCATCATTCCATCATTCCATTTCTCTGTCTTCCTCCTCCCTCCATCATGACATCTCTCTGTCTTCCTTCTCCCACCATCATTACATCTTGCTGTCTTCCTCCTCCCTCCATCATGACATCTCTCTGTCTTCCTTCTCCCTCCATCATTACATCATTCCATCTCTCTGTCTTCCTATCCTTCCATCAGTACATTTACATCTCTGTCTTCCTCCTCCTCCAGCCATCATTACATCATTACATCTCTCTGTCTTCCTTCTCCCTCCATCATTACATAATTACATCTCTCTGTCTTCCTCCTCCCTCCATCATTACATCATTACATCTCTCTGTCTTCCTCCTCCATCCATCATTACATCTCTCTGTCTTCCTCCTCCCTCCATCATTACATCTCTCTGTCTTCCTTCTCCCTCCATCATTACATCATTACATCTCTCTGTCTTCCTTCTCCCTCCATCATTACATCTCTCTCTGTCTTCCTTCTCCATCCATCATTACATCATGACATCTCTGTCTTCCTCCTCCCTCCATCATTACATCTCTCTGTCTTCCTCCTCCCTCCATCATTACATCTCTCTGTCTTCCTCCTCCCTCCATCATGACATCTCTCTGTCTTCATTTTCCCTCCATCATTACATCTCTCTGTCTTCCTCCTCCCTCCATCGTTACATCATTCCATCTCTCTGTCTTCCTACTCCTTCCATCATTACATCATTGCATCTCTGTCTTCCTCCTCCCTCCATCATGACATCTCTCTGTCTTCCTTTTCCCTCCATCATTACATCATTACATCTCTCTGTCTTCCTTCTCCATCCATCATTACATCTCTCTGTCTTCCTCCTCCCTCCATCATTACATCATTACATCTCTACGTCTTCCTCCTCCCTCCATCATTACATCATTCCATCTCTCTGTCTTCCTTCTCCCTCCATCATTACATCATTACATCTCTCTGCCTTCCTCCTCCCTCCATCATTACATCTCTCTGTCTTCCTCCTCCCTCCATCATTACATCTGTCTGTCTTCCTCCTCCCTCCATCATTACATCATTACATCTCTCGGTCTTCCTTCTCCCACCATCATTACATCTCTCTGTCTTCCTTCTCCCTCCATCATTCCATCAAACCATCTCTCTGTCTTCCTCCTCCATCCATCATTACATCTCTCTGTCTTCCTCCTCCCTCCATCATTACATCTGTCTTCCTCCTCCCTCCATCATTACATCATTACATCTCTCTGTCTTCCTCCTCCATCGATCATTACATCTCTCTGTCTTCCTCTCCCTCCATCATTCCATCATTCCATCTCTCTGTCTTCCTCCTCCCTCCATCATGACATCTCTCTGTCTTCCTTCTCCCTCCATCATTACATCATTACATCTCTCTGTCTTCCTTCTCCCCCATCATTACATCTCGCTGTCTTCCTCCTCCCTCCATCATGACATCTCTCTGTCTTCCTTCTCCCTCCATCATTACATCATTCCATCTCTCTGTCTTCCTCCTCCCTCCATCATTACATTTACATCTCTGTCTTCCTCCTCCCTCCATCATTACATCATTATATCTCTCTGTCTTCCTCCTCCCTCCATCATTACATCATTACATCTCTCTGTCTTCCTCCTCCCACCATCATTACATCATTACATCTCTCTTTCTTCCTACTCCCTCCATCATTACATCATTACATCTCAGTCTTCCTCCTCCCTCCATCATTACATCATTACATCTCTGTCTTCCTTCTCCCTCCATCATTACATCATTCCATCTCTCTCTTCCTATCCTCCATCATTACATCTACATCTCTGTCTTCCTCCTCCAGCCATCATTACATCATTACATCTCTCTGTCTTCCTTCTCCCTCCATCATTACATCATTACATCTCTCTGTCTTCCTCCTCCCTCCATCATTACATCATTACATCTCTCTGTCTTCCTTCTCCATCCATCATTACATCTCTCTGTCTTCCTCCTCCCTCCATTATTACATCTCTCTGTCTTCCTTCTCCCTCCATCATTACATCATTACATCTCTCTGTCTTCCTACTCCCTCCATCATTACATCTCTCTGTCTTCCTTCTCCCTGCATCATTACATTATTACATCTCTCTGTCTTCCTCCTCCCTCCATCATTACATCTCATCTGTCTTCCTACTCCCTCCATCATTACATAATTACATCTCTATGTCTTCCTCCTCCCTCAATCATTACATCTCTCTGTCTTCCTCTTCCCTCCATCATTACATCTCTCTGTCTTCCTCCTCCCTCCATCATTACATCATTACATCTCTCTGTCTTCCTACTCCCTCCATCATTACATCATTACATCTCTCTGTCTTCCTACTCCCTCCATCATTACATCTCTCTGTCTTCCTTCCTCCTCCCTCCATCATTACATCATTACATCTCTCTGTCTTCCTTCCTCCATCCATCATTACATCTCTCTGTCTTCCTCCTCCCTCCATCATTACATCATTACATCTCTCTGTCTTCCTCCTCCCTCCATCATTACATCATTACATCTCTCTGTCTTCCTTCTCCCTCCATCATTACATCATTACATCTCTCTGTCTTCCTCCTCCCTCCATCATTACATCTCTCTGTCTTCCTCCTCCCTCCATCATTACATCATTACATCTCTCTGTCTTCCTCCTCCCTCCATCATTACATCATTACATCTCTCTGTCTTCCTTCTCCCTCCATCATTACATCTCTCTGTCTTCCTTCTCCCTCCATTATTACATCATTACATCATCTCTCTGTCTTCCTCCTCCATCCATCATTACATCTCCTTCCTCCTCCCTCCATCATTACATCTGTCTGTCTTCCTCCTCCCTCCATCATTACATCATTACATCTCTCTGTCTTCCTCCTCCCATTACATCATTACATCTCTCTGTCTTCCTCCATCATCCCTCCATCATTCCATCATTATCTCTCTGTCTTCCTCCTCCTCCATCATTACATCTCTCTGTCTTCCTTCTCCCTCCATCATTACATCATTACATCTCTCTGTCTTCCTTCTCCCTCCATCATTACATCTCTCTGTCTTCCTCCTCCCTCCATCATTACATCTCTCTGTCTTCCTTCTCCCTCCATCATTACATCATTCCATCTCTCTTCTTCTATCCTTCCATCATTACATTTACTCTCTGTCTTCCTACTCCCTCCATCATTACATCATTATATCTCTCTGTCTCCTACTCCCTCCATCATTACATCATTACATCTCTCTGTCTTCCTCCTCCCATCCATCATTACATCATTACATCTCTCTGTCTTCCTCCTCCCTCCATCATTACATCATTACATCTCTCATCTCTCTGTCTTCCTCATTACATCATCCCTCCATCATTACATCATTACATCTCTCTGTCTTCCTTCTCCCTCCATCATTACATCTCCCTGTCTTCCTCCTCCCTCCATCATTACATCATTACATCTCTCTGTCTTCCTCCTCCCTCCATCATTACATCATTACATCTCTCTGTCTTCCTTCTCCCCATCCATCATTACATCTCTCTGTCTTCCTCCTCACTCCATCATTACATCCCCCTGTCTTCATCTTCCCTCCATGATTACATCTCTCTGTCTTCCTCCTCCTCCATCATTACATCATTACATCATTACATCTCTCTGTCTTCCTCCTCCCTCCATCATTACATCATTACATCTCTCTGTCTCTTCCTCCCTCCATCCATCATTACATCCCTCCTGTCTTCATCTTCCCTCCATCATTACATCTCTCTGTCTTCCTCCTCCCTCCATCATTACATCATTACATCTCTCTGTCTTCCTTCTCCATCCATCATTACATCTCTCTGTCTTCCTCCTCCCTCCATCATTACATCATTATATCTCTCTTACATCATTACTGTCTCTCCCTTCCTCCTCCCTCCATCATTACATCATTACATCTCTCTGTCTTCCTCCTCCCTCAATCATTACATCTCTCTGTCTTCCTCCATCATTACATCATTACATCTCTCTGCCTTCCTCCTCCCTCCATCATTACATCTCTCTGTCTTCCTCCTCCCTCCATCATTACATCTCTCTGTCTTCCTCCTCCCTCCATCATTACATCATTACATCTCTCTGTCTTCCTCCTCCCTCCATCATTACATCTCTCTGTCTTCCTCCTCCCTCCATCATTACATCTCTCTGTCTTCCTTCTCCATCCATCATTACATCATTATATCTCTCTGTCTTCCTCCTCCCTCCATCATTACATCATTACATCTCTCTGTCTTCCTTTCCTCCTCCATCATTACATCATTACATCTCTCCATCATTACATCTTGTCTTCTCCCTCCCATCATTACATCTCTGTCTTCCTCTCCTCCATCATTACATCATTACATCTCTCTGTCTTCCTTCTCCATCCATCATTACATCTCTCTGTCTTCCTCCTCCCTCCATCATTACATCATTACATCTCTCTGTCTTCCTTCTCCCTCCATCATTACATCTCTCTGTCTTCCTCCTCCCTCCATCATTACATCATTACATCTCTCTGTCTTCCTCCTCCCTCCATCATTACATCATTACATCTCTGTCTTCATTACATCCTCCCTCATCATTACATCTCTCTGTCTTCCTTCTCCATCATTACATCATTACATCTCTCTGTCTTCCTTCTCCCTCCATCATTACATCTCTCTGTCTTCCTCCTCCCTCCATCATTACATCATCTTCCTTCTCCCTCCATCATTACATCATTACATCTCTCTGTCTTCCTCCTCCCTCCATCATTACATCATTACATCTCTCTGTCTTCCTCCTCCCTCCATCATTACATCATTACATCTCTCTGTCTTCCTCCTCCCTCCATCATTACATCTCTCTGTCTTCCTCCTCCCTCCATCATTACATCTCTCTGTCTTCCTTCTCCCTCCATCATTACATCTCTCTGTCTTCCTCCTCCCTCCATCATTACATCATTACATCTCTCTGTCTTCCTACTCCCTCCATCATTACATCATTACATCTCTCTGTCTTCCTTTCTCCCCATCCATCATTACATCTCTCTGTCTTCCTCCTCCCCATCCATCATTACATCATTACATCTCTCTGTCTTCCTCCTCCCTCCATCATTACATCTTACTCTGTCTTCCTTCTCCCTCCATCATTACATCATTACATCTCTCTGTCTTCCTTCTCCCCCATCATTACATCTCATCTCTCTGTCTTCCTCCTCCCTCCATCATGACATCTCTCTGTCTTCCTTCTCCCTCCATCATTACATCATTCCATCTCTCTGTCTTCCTATCCTTCCATCATTACATCATTACATCTCTCTGTCTTCCTTCTCCCTCCATCATTACATAATTACATCTCTCTGTCTTCCTTCTCCCTCCATCATTACATCATTACATCTCTCTGTCTTCCTTCTCCCTCCATCATTACATCATTACATCTCTCTGTCATTCCTCATCATTCCATCATCATCATTACATCTCTCTGTCTTCCTTCTCTCCATCCATCATTACATCTCTCTGTCTTCCTCCTCCCTCCATTATTACATCTCTCTGTCTTCCTCTCCCTCCATCCATCATTACATCTCCCTTCTTCCTCTCTTCCTCCTCCATCATTACATCTCTCTGTCTTCCTTCCTCCATCCATCATTACATCATCTCTGTCTTCCTCCTCCCTCCATCATTACATCTCGCTGTCTTCCTCTCCCTCCATCATTACATCTCTCTGTCTTCCTCCTCCCTCCATCATTACATCATCTCTGTCTTCATTCCTTCCCTCCATCATTACATCTCTCTGTCTTCCTCCTCCCTCCATCATTACATCATTACATCTCTCTGTCTTCCTCCTCCCTCCATCATTACATCTCTCTGTCTTCCTTCTCCCTCCATCATTACATCTCTCTGTCTTCCTTCTCCCTCCATCATTACATCATTACATCTCTCTGTCTTCCTCCTCCCTCCATCATTACATCATTACATCTCTCTGTCTTCCCCTCCCTCCATCATTACATCTCTCTGTCTTCCTCCTCACTCCATCATTACATCATTACATCTCTCTGTCTTCCTCCTCCCTCCATCATGACATCTCTCTGTCTTCCTTCTCCCTCCATCATTACATCATTACATCTCTCTGTCTTCCTTCTCCCTCCATCATTACATCATTACATCTCTCTGTCTTCCTTCCTCCTCATTACATCACTACATCTCTCTGTCTTCCTCCTCCCTCCATCATTACATCTCTCTGTCTTCCTTCTCCCTCCATCATTACATCTCTCTGTCTTCCTCCTCCCTCCATCATTACATCATTACATCTCTCTGTCTTCCTTCTCCCTCCATCATTACATCATTACATCTCTCTGTCTTCCTCCTCCCTCCATCATTACATCATTACATCTCTCTGTCTTCCTTCTCCCTCCATCATTACATCATTACATCTCTCTGTCTTCCTCCTCCCTCCATCATTACATCTCTCTGTCTTCCTCCTCCCTCCATCATTACATCTTACATCTGTCTGTCCCTCCTCCCTCCATCATTACATCATTACATCTCTCTGTCTTCCTTCTCCCTCCATCATTACATCTCTCTGTCTTCCTTCTCCCTCCATCATTACATCATTACATCTCTCTGTCTTCCTCCTCCCTCCATCATTACATCATCTCTGTCTTCCTTCTCCCCATCCATCATTACATCATCATCTGTCTTCCTTCTCCCTCCATCATTACATCATTCTCTCTCTGTCTTCCTCCTCCCTCCATCATTACATCTCTCTGTCTTCCTCCTCCCTCCATCATTACATCTCTCTGTCTTCCTCCTCCCTCCATCATTACATCATTACATCTCTCTGTCTTCCTCCTCCCTCCATCATTACATCTCTCTGTCTTCCTCCTCCCTCCATCATTCCATCATTACATCTCTCTGTCTTCCTCCTCCCTCCATCATTACATCTCTCTGTCTTCCTTCTCCCTCCATCATTACATCATTACATCTCTCTGTCTTCCTTCTCCCTCCATCATTACATCTTACATCTCTTCTTCCTCCTCCATCCATCATTACATCTCTCTGTCTTCCTCCTCCCATCATCATTTACATCTCTCTGTCTTCCTCCTCCCTCCATCATTACATCATTCCATCTCTCTGTCTTCCTATCCTTCCATCATTACATTTACATCTCTGTCTTCCTCCTCCCTCCATCATTACATCATTATATCTCTCTGTCTTCCTCTCCCTCCATCATTACATCACACATCTCTCTGTCTTCCTCCTCCCTCCATCCATCATTACATCTTCTGTCTTCCTCCCCTCCATCATTACATCATTACATCTCTCTGTCTTCCTTCTCCCTCCATCATTACATCATTACATCTCTCTGTCTTCCTCCTCCCTCCATCATTACATCATTACATCTCTCTGTCTTCCTCCTCCCTCCATCATTACATCTCTCTGTCTTCCTCCTCCCTCCATCATTACATCATTACATCTCTCTGTCTTCCTCCTCCCTCCATCCATCATTACATCTCTCTGTCTTCCTCCTCTCCATCATTACATCATTACATCCTCTGTCTTCATCTTCCCTCCATCATTACATCTCATCTGTCTTCCTCCTCCCTCCATGTCTCTCCTCCTCCCTCCATCATTACATCACTACATCTCTCTGTCTTCCTCCTCCCTCCATCATTACATCTCTCTGTCTTCCTTCTCCATCCATCATTACATCTCTCTGTCTTCCTCCTCCCTCCATCATTACATCATTACATCTCTCTGTCTTCCTCCTCCCTCCATCATTACATCTCTCTGTCTTCCTCCTCCCTCCATCATCTCTCTGTCTTCCACCTCCCTCCATCATTACATCATTACATCTCTCTGTCTTCCTCCTCCCTCCATCATTACATCATTACATCTCTCTGTCTTCCTCCTCCCTCCATCATTACATCATTACATCTCTCTGTCTTCCTCCTCCCTCCATCATTACATCTCTGTCTTCCTTCTCCCTCCATCATTACATCATTACATCTCTCTGTCTTCCTCCTCCCTCCATCATTACATCATTACATCTCTCTGTCTTCCTTCTCCCTCCATCATTACATCATTACATCTCTCTGTCTTCCTCCTCCCTCCATCATTACATCTCTCTGTCTTCCTCCTCCCTCCATCATTACATCTCTCTGTCTTCCTTCTCCATCCATCATTACATCTCTCTGTCTTCCTCCTCCCTCCATCATTACATCATTACATCTCTCTGTCTTCCTTCTCCCTCCATCATTACATCATTACATCTCTCTGTCTTCCTCCTCCCTCCATCATTACATCATTACATCTCTCTGTCTTCCTTCTCCCTCCATCATTACATCATTACATCTCTCTGTCTTCCTCCTCCCTCCATCATTACATCATTACATCTGTCTTCCTCCTCCCTCCATCATTACATCTGTCTGTCTTCCTTCTCCCTCCATCATTACATCATCTCTCTGTCTTCCTTCCATCATTACATCTCTCTGTCTTCCTCCTCCCTCCATCATTACATCTCTCTGTCTTCCTTCTCCCTCCATCATTACATCATTACATCTCTCTGTCTTCCTCCTCCCTCCATCATTACATCTCTCTGTCTTCCTTCTCCCTCCATCATTACATCTCTCTGTCTTCCTTCCTCCATCATTACATCATTACATCTCTCTGTCTTCCTCCTCCATCCATCATTACATCTCTCTGTCTTCCTCCTCCCTCCATCATTACATCTCTCTGTCTTCCTCCTCCCTCCATCATTACATCATTACATCTCTCTGTCTTCCTCCTCCATCCATCATTACATCTCTCTGTCTTCCTTCTCCCTCCATCATTACATCATTACATCTCTCTGTCTTCCTTCTCCCTCCATCATTACATCATTACATCTCTCTGTCTTCCTCCTCCCTCCATCATTACATCTCTCTGTCTTCCTCCTCCCTCCATCATTACATCTCTCTGTCTTCCTTCTCCCTCCATCATTACATCTCTCTGTCTTCCTCCTCACTCCATCATTACATCATTACATCTCTCTGTCTTCCTTCTCCCTCCATCATTACATCATTACATCTCTCTGTCTTCCTCCTCCCTCCATCATTACATCATTACATCTCTCTGTCTTCCTTCTCCCTCCATCATTACATCTCTCTGTCTTCCTCTTCCTCCTCCTCCATCATTACATCTTCTGTCTTCCTCCTCCCTCCATCATTACATCTCTCTCTCTTCTTCCTCCTCCCTCCATCATTACTCCTCATTGCATCTCTCTGTCTTCCTCCTCCCTCCATCATTACATCTCTCTGTCTTCCTTCTCCCTCCATCATTACATCATTACATCTCTCTGTCTTCCTCCTCCCTCCATCATTACATCTCTCTGTCTTCCTTCTCCCTCCATCATTACATCTCTCTGTCTTCCTCCTCACTCCATCATTACATCATTACATCTCTCTGTCTTCCTCCTCCCTCCATCATTACATCTCTCTGTCTTCCTTCTCCCTCCATCATTACATCTCTCTGTCTTCCTCCTCCCTCCATCATTACATCATTACATCTCTCTGTCTTCCTCCTCCCTCCATCATTACATCTCTCTGTCTTCCTTCTCCCTCCATCATTACATCATTACATCTCTCTGTCTTCCTCCTCCCTCCATCATTACATCTCTCTGTCTTCCTTCTCCCTCCATCATTACATCATTACATCTCTCTGTCTTCCTTCTCCCTCCATCATTACATCTCATCTGTCTTCCTCCTCCCATCCATCATCTCTGTCTTCCTCCTCCCTCCATCATTACATCTCTCTGTCTTCCTTCTCCCTCCATCATTACATCATTACATCTCTCTCTGTCTTCCTCTGTCTCCTCCCTCCATCATTACATCATCTCTGTCTTCCTCCTCCCGCCATCATTACATAATTACATCTCTCTGTCTTCCTCCTCCCTCCATCATTACATCATTACATCTCTCTGTCTTCCTTCTCCCTCCATCATTACATCATTACATCTCTCTGTCTTCCTACTCCCTCCATCATTACATCATTACATCTCTCTGTCTTCCTCCTCCCTCCATCATTACATCATTACATCTGTCTTCCTTTCTCCATCCATCATTACATCTCTGTCTTCCTCCTCCCTCCATCATTACATCATTACATCTCTCTGTCTTCCTCCTCCATCATCCATCATTACATCATTACATCTCTCTGTCTTCCTTCCCTCCATCATTACATCTCTCTGTCTTCCTCCTCCCTCCATCATTACATCCCTCTGTCATCATTACATCATTACATCTCTCTGTCTTCCTCCTCCCTCCATCATTACATCTCTCTGTCTTCCTCTCCCTCCATCATTACATCATTACATCTCTCTGTCTTCCTACTCCCTCCATCATTACATCTCTCTGTCTTCCTCCTCCCTCCATCATTACATCATTACATCTCTCATTACATCTTCCTCCTCCCTCCATCATTACATCTCTCTGTCTTCCTCCTCCATCATCCTACATCCTCTCTCTGTCTTCCTTCTCCCTCATCATTACATCTCTCTGTCTTCCTCCTCCCTCCATCATTACATCATTACATCTCTCTGTCTTCCTACTCCCTCCATCATTACATCATTACATCTCTTCCCTCCATCATGACATCTCTCTGTCTTCCTTCTCCCTCCATCATTACATCATTACATCTCTCTGTCTTCCTTCTCCCTCCATCATTACATCATTACATCTCTCTGTCTTCCTTCTCCCTCCATCATTACATCATTACATCTCTCTGTCTTCCTCCTCCCTCCATCATTACATCTCTCTGCCTTCCTCCTCCCTCAATCATTACATCTTTCTCTGTCTTCCTCTCCCTCCATCATTACATCTCTCTGTCTTCCTCCTCCCTCCATCATTACATCATTACATCTCTCTGTCTTCCTCCTCCCTCCATCATTACATCATTACATCTCTCTGTCTTCCTCCTCCCTCCATCATTACATCATTACATCTCTCTGTCTTCCTCCTCCCTCCATCATTACATCATTACATCTCTCTGTCTTCCTCCTCCCTCCATCATTACATCTCTCTGTCTTCCTCCTCCCTCCATCATTACATCTCTCTGTCTTCCTCCTCCCTCCATCATTACATCATTACATCTCTGTCTTCCTTCTCCATCATTACATCATTACATCTCTCTGTCTTCCTCCCCTCCATCATTACATCATTATCATCTCTGTCTTCCTACTCCCTCCATCATTACATCACTCTGTCTTCCTTCTCCCTCCATCATTACATCTCTCTGTCTTCCTTCTCCCTCCATCATTACATCATTACATCTCTCTGTCTTCCTCCTCCCTCCATCATTACATCTCTCTGTCTTCCTTCTCCCTCAATCATTACATCTCTCTCCATCCATCATTACATCATTACATCTCTCTGTCTTCCTCCTCCATCCATCATTACATCTCTCTGTCTTCCTTCTCCCTCCATCATTACATCATTACATCTCTCTGTCTTCCTCCTCCCTCCATCATTACATCTCTCTGTCTTCCTTCCCCTCCATCATTACATCTCTGTCTCTCTTCCTCCTCCCTCCATCATTACATCTCTCTGTCTTCCTTCTCCTCCATCCATCATTACATCTCTCTGTCTTCCTTCTCCCTCCATCATTACATCATTATCTCTCTGTCTTCCTCCTCCCTCCATCATTACATCATCTCTCTCTCTCTTCCTCCTCTCCATCCATCATTACATCTCTGTCTTCCTCCTCCCTCCATCATTACATCATTACATCTCTCTGTCTTCCTCCTCCCTCCATCATTACATCATTACATCTGTCTGTCTTCCTCTCCCTCCATCATTACATCTCTCTGTCTTCCTCCTCCCTCCATCATTACATCATTACATCTCTCTGTCTTCCTCCTCCCTCCATCATTACATCATTACATCATCTCTCTGTCTTCCATCATTACATCTCTCTGTCTCCATCATTACATCATTACATCTCTCTGTCTTCCTCCTCCCTCCATCATTACATCATTACATCTCTCTGTCTTCCTTCTCCTCCATCATTACATCTTACATCTGTCTTCCTCCTCCCTCCATCATTACATCATGTCTTCCTCCTCCCTCCCATCCATCTGTCATTACATCTCTCTGTCTTCCTCCTCCCTCCATCATTACATCATTACATCTCTCTGTCTTCCTCTCCCTCCATCCATCATTACATCTCTCTGTCTTCCTTCTCCATCATTACATCATTACATCTCTCTGTCTTCCTCCTCCCTCCATTACATCATTACATCTCTCTGTCTTCCTCCTCCCTCCATCATTACATCATTACATCTCTGTCTTCCTCCTCCCTCCATCATTACATCATTACATCTCTCTGTCTTCCTCCATCATTACATCATTACATCTCTCTGTCTTCCTCCTCCCCATCCATCATTACATCTCTCTGTCTTCCTCCTCCCTCCATCATTACATCTCTCTGTCTTCCTCCTCCCTCCATCATTACATCTCATCTCTCTGTCTTCCTTCTCCCTCCATCATTACATCATTACATCTCTCTGTCTTCCTTCTCCCTCCATCATTACATCTCGCTGTCTTCCTCCTCCCTCCATCATTACATCTCTCTGTCTTCCTTCCTCCCTCCATCATTACATCTCTCTCTCTGTCTTCCTATCCTTCCATCATTACATCTTACATCTCTGTCTGTCCTCCTCCCCTCCATCATTACATCATTACATCTCTCTGTCTTCCTACTCCATCATTACATCATTACATCTCTCTGTCTTCCTTCTCCCCCATCCATCATTACATCTTTTACATCTCTCTGTCTTCCTCCTCCCTCCATCATTACATCATTACATCTCTCTGTCTTCCTCCTCCCTCCATCATTACATCATTACATCTCTCTGTCTTCCTCTCCCTCCATCATTACATCTTACTCTCTTCCTTCTCCTCCATCATTACATCTCTCTGTCTTCCTCCTCCCATCCATCATTACATCATTCTCTCTGTCTTCTTCCATCATTACATCTCTCTGTCTTCCTCCTCCCTCCATCATTACATCATTACATCTCTCTGTCTTCCTCCTCCCTCCATCATTACATCATTACATCTCTCTGTCTTCCTCCTCCCTCCATCATTACATCTATCTTCCTCCTCCCTCCATCATTACATCTCTCTGTCTTCCTCCATCCCTCCATAATTACATCTCTCTGTCTTCCTCCTCCCTCCATCATTACATCATTACATCTCTCTGTCTTCCTACTCCCTCCATCATTACATCTCTCTGTCTTCCTTCTCCCTCCATCATTACATCTCTCTGTCTTCCTCCTCCCTCCATCATTACATCATTACATCTCTCTGTCTTCCTCCTCCCTCCATCATTACATCATTATATCTCTCTGTCTTCCTACTCCCTCCATCATTACATCATTACATCTCTCTGTCTTCCTCCTCCCTCCATCATTACATCTCTCTGTCTTCCTCCTCCCTCCATCATTACATCATTACATCTCTCTGTCTTCCTCCTCCCTCCATCATTACATCATTACATCTCTCTGTCTTCCTCCTCCCATCATTACATCATTACATCTCTCTGTCTTCCTCTCTCCATCATTACCATCATCATTACATCATCTCTGTCTTCCTTCTCCCTCCATCATTACATCATTACATCATTACATTCTCTGTCTTCCTTCTCCCTCCATCATTACATCTCTCTGTCTTCCTCCTCCCTCCATCATTACATCTCTCTGTCTTCCTCTCCCTCCATCATTACATCATTACATCTCTCTGTCTTCCTCCCCTCCATCCATCATTACATCTCTCTGTCTTCCTCCTCCCCTCCATCATTACATCATTACATCTCTCTGTCTTCCTTCTCCCTCCATCATTACATCATTACATCTCTCTGTCTTCCTCCTCCCCATCATTACATCATTACATCTCTCTCTCTCTCTCTTCCTTCCTCCATCCATCATTACATCTCTCTGTCTTCCTCCTCCCCATCCATCATTACATCTCTCTGTCTTCCTCTCCCTCCATCATTACATCATTACATCTCTCTGTCTTCCTCCTCCCTCCATCATTACATCTCTCTGTCTTCCTTCCCCTCCATCATTACATCATCTCTGTCTTCCTCCTCATTACATCTCTCTGTCTTCCTCCTCCCATCCATCATTACATCTCTCTGTCTTCCTACTCCCTCCATCATTACATCTCTCTGTCTTCCTTCTCCCTCCATCATTACATCATTACATCTCTCTGTCTTCCACTTCCCTCCATCATTACATCTCTCTGTCTTCCTACTCCCTCCATCATTACATCTCTCTGTCTTCCTTCTCCCTCCATCATTACATCTCTCTGTCTTCCTCCTCCCTCCATCATTACATCATTACATCTCTCTGTCTTCCTACTCCCTCCATCATTACATCATTACATCTCTCTGTCTTCCTCCTCCCTCCATCATTACATCTCTCTGTCTTCCTCCTCCCTCCATCATTACATCATTACATCTCTCTGTCTTCCTCCTCCCTCCATCATTACATCATTACATCCCTCTGTCTCCCTTCTCCCTCCATCATTACATCACTCTGTCTTCCTCCTCCCTCCATCATTACATCATTACATCTCTCTGTCTTCCTCCTCCCTCCATCATTACATCATTACATCTCTCTGTCTTCCTCCTCCCTCCATCATTACATCATTACATCTCTCTGTCTTCCTTCTCCCTCCATCATTACATCATTACATCTCTCTGTCTTCCTCCTCCCTCCATCATTACATCATTACATCTCTCTGTCTTCCTACTCCCTCCATCATTACATCATTACATCTCTCTGTCTTCCTTCTCCCTCCATCATTACATCATTACATCTCTCTGTCTTCCTTCTCCCTCCATCATTACATCACTCTGTCTTCCTACTCCCTCCATCATTACATCTCTCTGTCTTCCTTCTCCCTCCATCATTACATCATTACATCTCTCTGTCTTCCTCCTCCCTCCATCATTACATCATTACATCTCTCTGTCTCATCCTTCCTTCTCCTCCATCTCCCTCCATCATTACATCATTACATCTCTCTGTCTTCCTCCTCCCTCCATCATTACATTACATCTCTCTGTCTTCCTCCTCCCTCCATCATTACATCATTACATCTCTCTGTCTTCCTCCTCCCTCCATCATTACATCATTACATCTCTCTGTCTTCCTTCCCTCCATCATCTCCATCATTACATCTTACATCTCTCTGTCTTCCTCCTCCCTCCATCATCACATCATTACATCTCTCTGTCTTCCTCCTCCCTCCATCATTACATCATTACATCTCTCTGTCTTCCTTCTCCCTCCATCATTACATCTCTCTGTCTTCCTCCTCCCTCCATCATTACATCATCTCTCTCTGTCTTCCTCCTCCCTCCATCATTACATCATTACATCTTCT
This sequence comes from Oncorhynchus masou masou, assembly GCF_036934945.1. Taxonomy (NCBI): domain Eukaryota; kingdom Metazoa; phylum Chordata; class Actinopteri; order Salmoniformes; family Salmonidae; genus Oncorhynchus; species Oncorhynchus masou. The sequence continues at coordinate 81,573,702 of NC_088216.1, forward strand.
CTGTCTTCCTCCATCATTACATCTCTCTGTCTTCCTTCTCCCTCCATCATTACATCTCTCTGTCTTCCTCCTCCCTCCATCATTACATCATTACATCTCTCTGTCTTCCTCCTCCCTCCATCATTACATCTCTCTGTCTTCCTCCTCCCTCCATCATTACATCATTACATCATCCATCATACATCATTACATCTCTCTGTCTTCCTCCTCCCTCCATCATTACATCTCTCTGTCTTCCTCCTCCCTCCATCATTACATCTCTCTGTCTTCCTCTGTCTCATCATCTATTCCCTCCATCATTACATCATTTACATCTCTCTGTCTTCCTTCTCCCTCCATCATTACATCTCTCTGTCTTCCTCCTCCCTCCATCATTACATCTCTCTGTCTTCCTCCTCCCTCCATCATTACATCATTACATCTCTCTGTCTTCCTCCCTCCATCATTACATCATTACATCTCTCTGTCTTCCTCTCCCTCCATCATTACATCTCTCTGTCTTCCTCTCCCTCCATCATTACATCATTACATCTGTCTTCCTCCTCTCCATCATTACATCTCTCTGTCTTCCTCCTCATTCACATCATTACATCTCTCTGTCTTCCTCCTCCCTCCATCATTACATCATTACATCTCTCTGTCTTCCTTCTCCCTCCATCATTACATCTTACATCTCTGTCATCCCTCCATCATTACATCTCTCTGTCTTCCTTCTCCCTCCATCATTACATCATTACATCTCTCTGTCTTCCTCCTCCCTCCATCCATTACATCTCTCTGTCTTCCTCCTCCCTCCATCATTACATCATTACATCTCTCTGTCTTCCTCCTCCCTCCATCATTACATCCATCATTCACATCATTACATCTCTCTGTCTTCTCCTCCCTCCATCATTACATCATTCCTCCTCCCTCCATCATTACATCATTACATCTGTCTCTGTCTTCCTCCTCCCTCCATCATTACATCATTACATCTCTCTGTCTTCCTCCTCCCTCATTATCATTACATCTCTCTTACATCTCTCTGTCTTCCTTCTCCCTCCATCATTACATCTCTCTGTCTTCCTTCCCCCTCCATCATTACATCTCTCTGTCTTCCTCCTCACTCCATCATTACATCATTACATCTCTCTGTCTTCCTACCCCCTCCATCATTACATCATTACATCTCTCTGTCTTCCTTCTCCAACCATCATGACATCTCTCTGTCTTCCTACCCCCTCCATCATTACATCATTACATCTCTCTGTCTTCCTCCTCCCTCCATCATTACATCTCTCTGTCTTCCTCCTCCCTCCATCATTACATCTCTCTGTCTTCCTCCTCCCTCCATCATTACATCATTCCATCTCTCTGTCTTCCTCCTCCCTCCATCATTACATCATTACATCTCTCTGTCTTCCTCCCTCTCCTCATTACATCATTACATCTCTCTGTCTTCCTTCTCCCTCCATCATTACATCATTACATCTCTCTGTCTTCCTCCATCCCTCATCATCATTACATCTCTCTGTCTTCCTCCTCCCTCCATCATTACATCATTACATCTCTCTGTCTTCCTTCTCCCTCCATCATTACATCATTACATCTCTCTGTCTTCCTCCTCCCTCCATCATTACATCTCTCTGTCTTCCTCTCCCTCCATCATTACATCCATCTCTCTGTCCCTCCTCCATCATTACATCTCTCTGTCTTCCTCCTCCCTCCATCATTACATCATTACATCTCTCTGTCTTCCTTCTCCCTCCATCATTACATCTTACATCTCTCCCTCCATCTTCCTCTTCATCCCCCTCCATCGTTACATCTCTCTGTCTTCCTCCTCCCTCCATCATTACATCTCTCTGTCTTCCTCCTCCCTCCATCATTACATCATTACATCTCTCTGTCTTCCTCCTCCATCATTACATCTCTCTGTCTTCCTTCTCATCATTACATCTCTCTGTCTTCCTCCTCCCTCCATCATTACATCATTATCATCATCATCTCTGTCTTCCTTCTCCCTCCATCATTACATCATTACATCTCTCTGTCTTCCTCCTCCCTCCATCATTACATCATCTCTCTGTCTTCCTCCTCCCTCCATCATCATCTCTCTGTCTTCCTTCTCCCTCCATCATTACATCATTACATCTCTCTGTCTTCCTCCTCCCTCCATCATTACATCATACATCTCTCTGTCTTCCTTCCCTCCATCCATCATTACATCTCTCTGTCTTCCTCCTCCCTCCATCATTACATCATTACATCTCTCTGTCTTCCTCCTCCCTCCATCATTACATCATTACATCTCTCTGTCTTCCTTCTCCCTCCATCATTACATCATTACATCTCTCTGTCTTCCTCCTCCATCATCCATCATTACATCTCTCTGTCTTCCTCCTCCCTCCATCATTACATCATTACATCTCTGTCTTCCTCCTCCCTCCATCATTACATCTCTCTGTCATCTCCATCATCATTCTTCTGTCTTCCTCTCCTCCATCATTACATCATTACATCTCTCTGTCTTCCTTCTCCCTCCCTTACATCATCTACTTCCTTCTCCCTCCATCATTACATCATCTCTGTCTTCCTCCTCCCTCCATCATTACATCTCTCTGTCTTCCTCCTCCCTCCATCATTACATCATTACATCTCTCTGTCTTCCTCCTCCCTCCATCATTACATCTCTCTGTCTTCCTCCTCCCTCCATCATTCCATCATCTCTGTCTTCCTCCCTCCATCATTACATCATTACATCTCTCTGTCTTCCTCCTCCCTCCATCATTACATTACATCTCTCTGTCTTCCTACTCCCTCCATCATTACATCATTACATCCCTCTGTCTTCCTTCTCCCTCCATCATTACATCTCCTTCCTCCATCATTACATCTCTCTGTCTTCCTCCTCCCTCCATCATTACATCATTACATCTCTCTGTCTTCCTTCTCCCGCCATCATTACATCATTACATCTCTCTGTCTTCCTTCTCCCTCCATCATTACATCATTACATCTCTCTTCTTCCTCATCTCCTGTCTCCATCATTACATCATTACATCTTACTCTGTCTTCCTCCTCCCTCCATCATTACATCATCATACATCTCTCTCTCTTCCTTCTCCCTCCATCATTACATCATTACATCTCTCTGTCTTCCTCCTCCCTCCATCATTACATCATTACATCTCTGTCTTCCTCCTCCCTCCATCATTACATCATTACATCTCTCTGTCTTCCTCCTCCCTCCATCATTACATCATTACATCTCTCTGTCTTCCTCCTCCCTCCATCATTACATCTCTCTGTCTTCCTCCTCCTCCATCCATCATTACATCATTACATCTCTCTGTCTTCCTCCTCCCCATCCATCATTACATCTCTCTGTCTTCCTCCTCCATCTCCATTCATTACATCATTACATCTCTCTGTCTTCCTCCTCCCTCCATCATTACATCATTACATCTCTCTGTCTTCCTCCTCCCTCCATCATTACATCATTACATCTCTCTTCCTCTTCCTCATTACATCCTGTCTCCTCCTCCATCATTACATCATCATCATTACATCTCTCTGTCTTCCTTCTCCCTCCATCATTACATCATTACATCTCTCTGTCTTCCTACTCCCTCCATCATTACATCATCCCTCCATCATTACATCTCTCTGTCTTCCTCCTCCCTCCATCATTACATCATTACATCTCTGTCTTCCTCCTCCCTCCATCATTACATCTCTCTGTCTTCCTCCTCCCTCCATCATTACATCTCTCTGTCTTCCTCCATCCCTCCATCATTACATCTCTCTGTCTTCCTTCCCTCCATCATCCATCATTACATCTCTCTTCCTCCTCCCTCCATCCTCTCTCCCTCCATCATCATTATTACATCTCTCTGTCTTCCTCCTCCCTCCATCATTACATCATTATCATCTCTCTGTCTTCCTTCTCCCTCCATCATCTCTCTGTCTTCCTCCTCCCTCCATCATTACATTACATCTCTCTGTCTTCCTCCTCCCTCCATCATTACATCATTACATCTCTCTGTCTTCCTCCTCCTCCATCATTACATCATTACATCTCTCTGTCTTCCTCCTCCCTCCATCATTACATCATTACATCTCTCTGTCTTCCTCCTCCCTCCATCATTACATCATTACATCTCTCTGTCTTCCTCCTCCCTCCATCATTACATCATTACATCTCTCTGTCTTCCTCTCCCTCCATCATTACATCATTACATCTCTCTGTCTTCCTCCTCCCTCCATCATTACATCTCTCTGTCTTCCTCCTCCCTCCATCATTACATCATTACATCTCTCTGTCTTCCTCCTCCCTCCATCATTACATCATCATTACATCTCTCTGTCTTCCTCCTCCCTCCATCATTACATCATTCTGTCTTCCTCTCCCTCATTACATCCATCTCTCTTCCATCTCCCTCCATCATTACATCTCTCTGTCTTCCTTCTCCCTCCATCATTACATCATTACATCTCTCTGTCTTCCCTCCATCATTACATCATTACATCTCTCTGTCTTCCTTCTCCCCATCATTACATTATTACATCTCTCTGTCTTCCTCCTCCCTCCATCATTACATCATTACATCTCTGTCTTCCTTCTCCCTCCATCATTACATCATTACATCTGTCTTCCTCCTCCCTCCATCATTACATCATTACATCTCTCTGTCTTCCTCCTCCCTCCATCATTACATCATCTCTGTCTTCCTCCTCCCTCCATCATTACATCTCTCTGTCTTCCTACTCCCTCCATCATTACATCATTACATCTCTCTGTCTTCCTCCTCCCTCCATCATTACATCTCTACTTCCTCCTCTCCATCATTACATCATCCTCTCTGTCTTCTCCTCATTCCATCATTACATCTCTCTGTCTTCCTCCTCCCTCCATCATTACATCATTACATCATTACATCTTACTCTCTCTGTCTTCCTCTCCTCCATCATCCATCATTACATCATTACATCTCTGTCTTCCTCCTCCCTCCATTACATCATCATCATTACATCTCTCTGTCTTCCTCCTCCCTCCATCATTACATCTACATCATTACATCTCTCTGTCTTCCTCCTCCCTCCATCATTACATCATTACATCTCTCTGTCTTCCTTCCTCCCTCCATCATTACATCTCTCTGTCTTCTTCCCTCATTACATCATTACATCTCTCTGTCTTCCTTCTCCTCCATCATTACATCATTACATCTCTGTCTTCCTCCTCCCTCCATCATTACATCTCATCTGTCTTCCTCCTCCCTCCATCATTACATCTCTCTGTCTTCCTACTCCCTCCATCATTACATCATTACATCTCTCTGTCTTCCTCCTCCCTCCATTACATTACATCTCTCTGTCTTCCTTCTCCCTCCATCATTACATCTACATCTTCCTCCTCCCTCCATCATTACATCATTACATCTCTCTGTCTTCCTCCTCCCTCCATCATTACATCATTACATCTCTCTGTCTTCCTCCTCCCTCCATCATTACATCATTACATCTTCCTCTGTCTTCCTCCTCTTCCTCCATCCCTACATCATTACATCTCTCTGTCTTCCTCCTCCCTCCATCATTACATCATTACATCTCTCTGTCTTCCTCCTCCCTCCATCATTACATCTCTCTGTCTTCCTTCTCCCTCCATCATTACATCTCTCTGTCTTCCTCCTCCCTCCATCATTACATCATTACATCTCTCTCTGTCTTCCCTCCCCTCCATCATTACATCCTCCATCATTACATCTCTCTGTCTTCCTCCTCCCTCCATCATTACATCATCATTACATCTCTCTGTCTTCCTTCTCCCTCCATCATTACATCATTATTCTGTCTTCCTTCTCCCTCCATCATTACATCTCTGTCTTCCTTCTCCCTCCATCATTACATCATTACATCTCTCTGTCTTCCTCCTCCCTCCATCATTATCATTACATCTCTCTGTCTTCCTCCTCCCTCCATCATTACATCATTACATCTCTCTGTCTTCCTCCTCCCTCCATCATTACATCTCTCTGTCTTCCTCCTCCCTCCATCATTACATCATCTACATCCTCTCCCTTCCATTACATCCCTCCATCATTCCATCATCATCTCTCTGTCTTCCTCCTCCCTCCATCATTACATCTCTCTGTCTTCCTCCTCCCTCCATCATTACATCATTACATCTCTCTGTCTTCCTCCTCCCTCCATCATTACATCATTACATCTCTCTGTCTTCCTACTCCCTCCATCATTACATCATTACATCTCTCTGTCTTCCTACTCCCTCCATCATTACATTACATCTCTCTGTCTTCCTCTCCTCCATCCATCATTACATCTCTCTGTCTTCCTCCATCATCCCTCCATCATTATCATCATTACATCTCTCTGTCTTCCTCCTCCTCCATCATTACATCATTACATCTCTCTGTCTTCCTCTCCCTCCATCATTACATCTCTCTCTGTCTTCCTTCCTCCCTCCATCATTACATCTCTCTGTCTTCCTCCTCCATCCATCATTACATCTCTCTGTCTTCCTTCTCCCTCATCATTACATCTCTCTGTCTTCCTCCTCCCTCCATCATTACATCTCTCTGTCTTCCTCCTCCCTCCATCATTATCATTACATCTCTCTGTCTTCCTCCTCCCATCCATCATTACATCATCTGTCTTCCTCCTCCATCATCCATCATTACATCTTACTCTGTCTTCCTTCTCCCTCCATCATTACATCTCTCTGTCTTCCTCCTCCCTCCATCATTACATCATTACATCTCTCTGTCTTCCTACTCCCTCCATCATTACATCATTACATCATCTCTGTCTTCCTCCTCCCTCCATCATTACATCATTATCATTACATCTCTCTGTCTTCCTCCTCCCTCCATCATTACATCATTTACATCTCTCTGTCTTCCTTCTCCCATCATTACATCATTACATCTCTGTCTTCCTCCTCCCTCCATCATTACATCATTACATCTCTCTGTCTTCCTCCTCCCTCCATCATTACATCTCTCTGTCTTCCTTCTCCCTCCATCATTACATCTCTCTGTCTTCCTTCTCCCTCCATCATTACATCTCTCTGTCTTCCTCCTCCCTCCATCATTACATCATTGCATCTCGCTGTCTTCCTTCTCCCTCCATCATTACATCATTACATCTGTCTTCCTCCTCCCCCTCCATCATTACATCATTACATCTCTCTGTCTTCCTTCCTCCATCCATCATTACATCTCTCTGTCTTCCTCCATCATTACATCATTACATCATCTATCATTACATCATTACATCTCTCTGTCTTCCTTCTCCCTCCATCATTACATCATTACATCTCTCTGTCTTCCTCCTCCCTCCATCATTACATCATTACATCTCATCTGTCTCTGTCTCCTCCCCTCCATCATTACATCCTGTCTTCCTCCTCCCTCCATCATTACATCATTACATCTCTCTGTCTTCCTTCTCCCTCCATCATTACATCATTACATCTCTCTGTCTTCCTTCTCCCTCCATCATTACATCTTACATTACATCTCTGTCTTCCTTCTCCCTCCATCATTACATCTCATCTCTGTCTTCCTCCTCCCTCCATCATTACATCATTACATCTCTCTGTCTTCCTCCTCCCTCCATCATTACATCATTACATCTCTCTGTCTTCCTCCTCCCTCCATCATTACATCATTACATCTCTGTCTTCCTCCTCCCTCCATCATTACATTACATCTCTGTCTTCCTCCTCCCTCCATCATTACATCTCTCTGTCTTCCTACTCCCTCCATCATTACATCATTACATCTCTCTGTCTTCCTTCTCCTCCATCATCCATCATTACATCATTACATCTCTCTGTCTTCCTACTCCCTCCATCATTACATCTCTCTGTCTTCCTCCTCCCTCCATCATCCATCATTACATCTCTCTGTCTTCCTACTCCCTCCATCATTACATCATCTGTCTTCCTTCTCCCTCCATCATTACATCTCTCTCTGTCTTCCTCCTCCCTCCATTACATTTACATCTCTCTGTCTTCCTCCTCCCTCCATCATTACATCTCTCTGTCTTCCTCCTCCCTCCATCATTACATCATTACATCTCTCTGTCTTCCTCCTCCCTCCATCATTACATCATTACATCTCTCTGTCTTCCTCTCCCTCCATCATTACATCATTACATCTCTCTGTCTTCCTCCTCCCTCCATCATTATCATTACATCTCTGTCTTCCTCCTCCCTCCATCATTACATCTCTCTGTCTTCTCCCTCCATCATTACATCATTACATCTCTCTGTCTTCCTCCTCCCTCCATCATTACATCTCTCTGTCTTCCTCCTCCCTCCATCATTACATCATTACATCTCTCTGTCTTCCTCCTCCCTCCATCATTACATCTCTCTGTCTTCCTCCTCCCTCCATCATTACATCATTACATCTCTCTGTCTTCCTCCTCCCTCCATCATTACATCATTACATCTCTCTGTCTTCCTCCTCCATCCATCATTACATCATTACATCTCTCTGTCTTCCTCCTCCCTCCATCATTACATCATTACATCTCTCTGTCTTCCTCCTCCCTCCATCATTACATCATTACATTTCTCTGTCTTCCTACTCCCTCCATCATTACATCATTAGATATCTCTGTCTTCCTTCTCCCTCCATCATTACATCATTACATCTCTCTGTCTTCCTCCTCCCTCCATCATTACATCTCTCTGTCTTCCTCCTCACTCCATCATTACATCTCTCTGTCTTCCTCCTCCCTCCATCATTACATCTCTCTGTCTTCCTCCTCACTCCATCATTACATCATTACATCATTACATCATCTCTGTCTTCCTACTCCCTCCATCATTACATCATTACATCTCTCTGTCTTCCTCCTCCCTCCATCATTACATCTCCTGTCCTCCTTCCATCATTACATCTCTGTCTTCCTTCCATCATTACATCTCTCTGTCTTCCTCCTCCCTCCATCATTACATCATTACATCTCTCTGTCTTCCTCCTCCCTCCATCATTACATCTCTCTGTCTTCCTCCTCCCTCCATCATTACATCATCTACATCATCTCTCTGTCTTCCTCCTCCTCTCCATCATTACATCATTACATCTCTCTGTCTTCCTCCTCCCTCCATCATTATCATCTCTCTGTCTTCCTCCTCCCTCCATCATTACATCATTACATCTCTCTGTCTTCCTCCTCCCTCCATCATTACATCTCATCTGTCTTCCTCCTCCCTCCATCATTACATCATTACATCTCTCTGTCTTCCTCCTCCCTCCATCATTACATCTCTCTGTCTTCCTCCTCCCTCAATCAGTACATCATTACATCTCTCTGTCTTCCTACTCCCTCCATCATTACATCATTACATCTCTCTTCCTCCTCCTCCCTCCATCATTACATCATTACATCTCTCTGTCTTCCTCCCCTCCATCATTACATCATTACATCTCTCTGTCTTCCTCCTCCCTCCATCATTACATCATTACATCTGTCTGTCTTCCTCCTCCCTCCATCATTACATCATTACATCCTGTCTTCCTCCTCCTCCATCATTACATCTCTCTGTCTTCCTCCTCCCTCCATCATTACATCATTACATCTCTCTGTCTTCCTCCTCCCTCCATCATTACATCATTACATCTCTGTCTTCCTCCTCCCTCCATCATTACATCATTACATCTCTCTGTCTTCCTCCTCCCTCCATCATTACATCATTACATCTCTCTGTCTTCCTCCTCCCTCCATCATTACATCTCTCTGTCTCCCTTCTTCCTCCATCATTACATCTCTCTGTCTTCCTACTCCCTCCACCATTACATCTCTCTGTCTTCCTACTCCCTCCATCATTACATCATTACATCTCTCTGTCTTCCTCCTCCCTCCATTATTACATCTTTCTGTCTTCCTCCTCCATCCATCCACATCATTATCATCATCTCTGTGTCTTCCTCCTCCCTCCATCATTACATCATTACATCATTACATCTCTCTGTCTTCCTTCTCCCTCCATCATTACATCATTACATCTCTCTGTCTTCCTCCTCCCTCCATCATTACATCTCTCTGTCTTCCTTCTCTCCCTCCATCATTACATCATTACATCTCTCTGTCTTCCTTCTCCTCCATCATTACATCATTACATCTCTCTGTCTTCCTTCCCTCCATCATTACATCATTACATCTCTCTGTCTTCCTCCTCCCTCCATCATTACATCATTACATCTCTCTGTCTTCCTCCTCCCTCCATCATTACATCTCTCTGTCTTCCTTCTCCCTCCATCATTACATCATTACATCTCTCTCTTCCTCCTCCCTCCATCATTACATCATCTCTCTGTCTTCCTACTCCCTCCATCATTACATCATTACATCTCTCTGTCTTCCTAC
>NC_088216.1:81589090-81595255 GCF_036934945.1 Oncorhynchus masou masou
GTCTGGACCTCTTGTAGAGAGATGAGAAACGGTAATCCCTGTTCCTGTCTGTGTCCTTTAAGCAGCAGTGTGAAGGATGTTAGTGGTTTTACTACGGTTGTCCCTGGTCCTCTCTCTCTCTCTCTCTCTCTCTCTCTGTCTCTCTCTCTCTCTCCTCTCTCCCTCTCTCCATCTATCTTCTCTCGCTGTCTCTCGTTCACTCTCTCTCTCTCTCTCTCTCTCTCTCTCTCTCTCTCTCTCTCTCTCTCTGTCTCTAGCTCTCTCCCTCTCAATTCATTTAAATTAAATTAAATTCAATTCAATTCAAGGGTTAGATGGTAGATAATATATAAAGTGAATATATAAAGTGAAAAACAATCAAAATTAACAGTAAACATTACACATACAGAGGTTTCAAAACAATAAAGACATTACAAATGTCATATTATATATATACAGTGTTTTTACAATGTACAAATGGTTAAAGGACACAAGATAAAATAAATAAGCATGAATATGGGTTATATTTACAATGGTGTTTGCCCTTTTCTCGTTGCAACAGGTCACAAATCTTGCTGCTGTGATGGCACACTGTGGAATTTCACCCAGTAGATATGGGAGTTTTTCAAAATTGGATTTGTTTTCGAATTCTTTGTGGATCTGTGTAATCTGAGGGAAATATGTCTCTCTAATATGGTCATACATTGGGCAGGAGGTTAGGAAGTGCAGCTCAGTTTCCACCTCATTTTGTGGGCAGTGAGCACAAAGCCTGTCTTCTCTTGAGAGCCATGTCTGCCTACGGCGGCCTTTCTCAATAGCAAGGCTATGCTCACTGAGTCTGTACATAGTCAAAGCTTTTTTAATTTTGGGTCAGTCACAGTGGTCAGGTATTCTGCCGCGGTGTACTCTCTGTGTAGGGCCAAATAGCATTCTGGTTTGCTCTGTTTTTTTGTTAATTCTTTCCAATGTGTCAAGTAATTATCTTTTTGTTTTCTCATGATTTGGTTGGGTCTAATTGTGCTGTTGTCCTGGGGCTCTGTAGGGTGTGTTTGTGTTTGTGAACAGAGCCCAGGACCAGCTTGCTTAGGGACTCTTCTCCAGGTTCATCTCTCTGTAGGTGATGGCTTTGTTATGGAAGGTTTGGGAATCGCTTCCTTTTAGGTGGTTATAGAATTTAACGGCTCTTTTCTGGATTTTGATAATTAGTGGGTATCGGCCTAATTCTGCTCTGCATGCATTATTTGGTGTTCTACGTTGTACATGGAGGATATTTTTGCAGAATTCTGCGTGCAGAGTCTCAATTTGGTGTTTTTCCCATTTTGTGAAGTCTTGGTTGGTGAGCGGACCCAGACCTCACAACCATAAAGGGCAATGGGCTCTGTGACTGATTCAAGTATTTGCCAAATCCTAATTGGTATGTTGAAATTTATGTTCCTTTTGATGGCATAGAATGCCCTTCTTGCCTTGTCTCTCAGATCGTTCACAGCTTTGTGGAAGTTACCTGTAGCGCTGATGTTTAGGCCAAGGTATGTATAGTTTTTTGTGTGCTCTAGGGCAGCAGTGTCTAGATGGAATTTTTATTTGTGGTCCTGGTGACTGGACCTTTTTTGGAACACCATTATTTTGGTCTTAGTGAGATTTACTGTCAGGGCCCAGGTCTGACAGAATCTGTGCATAAGATCTAGGTGCTGCTGTAGGCCCTCCTTGGTTGGTGACAGAAGCACCAGATCATCAGCAAACAGCAGACATTTGACTTCAGGATTCTAGCAGGGGGAGGCCGGGTGCTGCAGACTTTTCTAGTGCCCGCGCCAATTCGTTGATATATATGTTGAAGAGGGTGGGGCTTAAGCTGCATCCCTGTCTAACCTCACGACCCTGTGTGAAGAAATGTGTGTGTTTTTTGCCAATTCTAACCGCACACTTGTTGTTTGTGTACATGGATTTTATAATGTCGTATGTTTTACCCCAACACCACTTTCCATCAGTTTGTATAGCAGACCCTCATGCCAAATTGAGTCGAAGGCTTTTTTGAAATCAACAAAGCATGAGAAGACTTTGCCCTTGTTTTGGTTTGTTTGGTTGTCAATTACGGTGTGCAGGGTGAATACATGGTCTGTTGTACGGTAATTTGGTAAAAAGCCAATTTGACATTTGCTCAGTACATTGTTTTCGTTGAGGAAATGTACGAGTCTGCTGTTAATGATAATGCAGAGGATTTTCCCAAGGTTACTGTTGACACATATTCCACGGTATTGGGGTCAAATTTGTCTCCACTTTTGTGGATTGGGGTGATCAGTCCTTGGTTCCAAATATTGGGAAAGATGCCAGAGCTAAGTATGATGTTAAAGAGTTTTAGTATAGCCAATTGGAATTTGTTGTCTGTATATTTGATCATTTCATTGAGGATACCATCAACACCACAGGCCTTTTTGGGTTGGAGGGTTTTTATTTTGTCCTGTAACTCATTCAATGTAATTGGAGAATCCAGTGGGTTCTGGTAGTCTTTAATAGTTGATTCTAAGATCTGTATTTGATCATGTATATGTTTTTGCTCTTTATTCTTTGTTATAGAGCCAAAAAGATTGGAGAAGTGGTTTACCCATACATCTCCATTTTGGGTAGATAATTCTTCGTGTTGTTGTTTGTTTAGTGTTTTCCAATTTTCCCAGAAGTGGTTAGAGTCTATGGATTCTTCAATTGCATTGAGCTGATTTCTGACATGCTGTTCCTTCTTTTTCCGTAGTGTATTTCTGTATTGTTTTAGTGATTCACCATAGTGAAGGCGTAGACTCAGGTTTTCCGGGTCTCTATGTTTTTGGTTGGACAGGTTTCTCAATTTCTTTCTTAGATTTTTGCATTCTTCATCAAACCATTTGTCATTATTGTTAATTTTCTTCGGTTTTCTATTTGAGATTTTTAGATTTGATAGGGAAGCTGAGAGGTCAAATACACTGTTAAGATTTTCTACTGCCAAGTTTACACCTTCACTATTACAGTGGAACGTTTTACCCAGGAAATTGTCTAAAAAGGATTGAATTTGTTGTTGCCTAATTGTTTTTTGGTAGGTTTCCAAACTGCATTCCTTCCATCTATAGCATTTCTTAATGTTACTCAGTTCCTTCGGCTTTGATGCCTCATGATTGAGTATTGCTCTGTTTAAGTAGACTGTGATTTTGCTGTGATCTGATAGGGGTGTCAGTGGGCTGACTGTGAACGCTCTGAGAGACTCTAAAGTAGTCTGCAGTACTACTGTCAAGAGATGAGCTATAGGTGTACCTACCATAGGAGTCCCCTCGAAGCCTACCATTGACTATGTACATACCCAGCGTGCGACAGAGCTGCAGGAGTTGTGACCCGTTTTTGTTGGTTATGTTGTCATAGTTGTGCCTAGGGGGGTATATGTGGGAGGGAATGCTGTCACCTCCAGGCAGGTGTTTGTCCCCCTGTGTGCTGAGGGTGTCAGGTTCTTGTCCGGTTCTGACATTTAGGTCGCCACAGACTAGTACATGTCCCTGGGCCTGGAAATGATTGATTTCCCCTCCAGGATGGAGAAGCTGTCTTCATTAACATATGGGGATTCTAGTGGGGGGATATAGGTAGCACACAGGAGGACATTTTTCTCTGTTAGGATAATTTCCTTTTGAATTTCTAGCCAAATGTAGAATGTTCCTGTTTTGATTAATTTAATGGAGTGAGTTAGGTCTGCTCTATACCAAATTAGCATACCCCCTGAGTCCCTTCCCTGTTTCACACCTGGTAGTTTGGTGGATGGGACTACCAGCTCTCTGTAACCTAGAGGGCAACCAGTGGGTCCGTCTCCTCTATACCAGGTTTCTTGCAGGATGACAATGTCTGTATTACCGATTTCTTTGGTGAAGTCCGGGTTTCTGCTCTTTAGGCCAAAGGCAGATGACCTCAGGCCTTGGATATTCCAGGATGATATAGTGAATGCTTTTTGTTCCATAGAGTGTCCAATGTTGTTGGTCGTGGTTTGGCCTCAGGTAGGTAAGTGTGAGCAGAGCCTGCTGAGCATCTGGTACATGCCATTGGCTTGGGCGAGTGTGAGAGTGGGGGTTGGGACTGTTTGCCCGTTCACAACCTGGGCGTATGTGTGGCTTCCATGTTGAGGCCCTCTTTGCGGGGGTGGGGTGCATGGGGTGGGCAGGAGTGGCATAGGTTTGATCTGAGGGGGCCTAAATGGGGTGTGGGCATGGTTTATGTGGGGGGGTGTTGATTGGTTAGGGTGGGGGTGTGGATGTGTCTGGGTGTACTGTGGTCTGGATGTAATTCCTCTTGGCGTGCGTCCTCTATGTGTAGGTCCAGGGGGGGTCCTGCAGGTCTAGGAGGGTGTCTCGCTGGTCTGGGTGGAGTGTCTATTACATTTACATACATTTACATTTAAGTCATTTAGCAGACGCTCTTATCCAGAGCAACTTACAAATTGGTGAATTCACCTTCTGACATCCAGTGGAACAGCCACTTTACAATAGTGCATCTATTGATCTGTTGCTCCTGTGTGAAGTGTTAGGGATACGTTTGAGAGCGATGTCCTTTAGAGTTCGGGCAAAGGTGGGCACTGCTGCCTTGTAGAGGTGGACCTGGTCATAGAGGCTGTTCAAGTCCAGGGTGGAGTGGTGGGCCAGGAAAACATTTGGTTTTGAGGCACAGTCATGGGAAATACTTGCGTTTACACGCTGTATTGTGGCAGGGTGGAAGTCTTTTCGTGGTAGCAGGGTGGAGATAACCACTTGTGCATTGGGGAAAGTAGAAGAAGCCTTTTCAATCACTCACTTCAGTGCTGTGGCCACCCTTTCCTGCTGTGCTCTCAGGTCGTTTATGCCTGTGTGTATTATTATGTGGCTGGGTGAGCCAAGTTGGTCCTCAGACAGAAGGTTGAGGGCGCGCTGGGTGTTTGGACACCAGAGTTTAGACACACTGTGTTTGGGAAAAAGTTTTTTTCTTCTATATATTTCCCATTTGAGTCCATAAGTAGTACAATCTGTGTCTTGTGTTTGTCCTCAGTGGGTGTCAGAAGGGCTATCAGGGTGGCTGACAGGGGGGGTGCTCAGAGGGGGTGAGAGCCGCTGGGCTTGTGGTTTTTCATTTGTCTGTTCTGCTGTGGTGTCGAGACTTTTGTCAGATGCTGAGGTGGGCTGTTCTGCTGGCTTCTCTGTGGGTGTGGCCACCTCTCTAGTGGGTTGTTCTCTGTCACACGCCGCCCCCCTCAACCTCTCCTCCGTCCCCCTCACCCTCTCCTCCATCCCCCTCAACTTCTCCTCCACCAGCAGTCTGATACTCTCCTCTAGTGCTCTGTTCTGCTCCTCTTTCTCCTGTTGTAGTTGTCTCACCACAGTCCAGAGTGCAGATATGTCTCTGTCCACCTTCAGCTCTCCGGGTCTGGTTAAGGGGGTGTTGTTGTGCTGGACTGTTGTCTGGGTCTGTGCTGACTGAAGTGTAATCACCTGCTGTTCCAGCTCCACCTGCCTTACCTCCAGCTGGGTGAATTTGTCCTTCATTTCAATGAGGGAGTGGTAATCTGTGCTGGGAGTTTGACTCTCCGCTGGGGGCTGCTTGTCTGTGGGGTTACATAATGAAGAGGTCTGGTCTGACCCGCTCGGGGTGGGGGTATTTTTATCAAGGGAGAGCTTCTCCTGCTGGGCTAATTCTTTGATTAAGTGAAAGTCCAGCTGAAACTGTTTGGGGTTACCCTGTACCATTACTGTTCCGGATTTATAGATATTTATATTACCTGACTCAGAGTCCTAGTTATCAAGTATTCTGAGTTTCCACCCCTCGTTAACCCCCCCTCTCTTAACAAATGGGTAGTGTGCTAATATAGCACTGTGCCATGCCAGGGGATGGTTTGTGTGGAAGATAATGTTGCTGATGTTCCCATTTTTGTAATAGTCAGCAAAAAGTGATTTTTGCTGACTATTAGGAGCTTCATTTTGTAATCTTTTCTTGCCTTATCATTCTTTACATGCACAGGGTACTGTATTTTAATTACCTCTGAACAGTGTGAGGGAGCTTCTAAGGCCTCTCCATTTGGTTGGGGTAGACTGTGTGACTCTCCTGCCATTGTTGGGCTAATGGGCTTTGACACCTCTCACTTGACACGTCAGTGCTAGTTGAAGCTGTATCAAGCTTGGCAGAATTATGTAAGAATTCAGTCCTTATAAAGTAATG
>NC_088216.1:81595755-81616433 GCF_036934945.1 Oncorhynchus masou masou
AAGACAGAGAGATGTAATTATGTAATGATGGAGGAGGGGAGAAGGAAGACAGAGAGATGTAATGATGGAGGGAGAAGGAAGACAGAGAGATGTAATGATGGAGGGAGAAGGAAGACAGAGAGATGTAATGATCGAGGGAGGAGGAAGACAGAGAGATGTAATACTGGAGGGAGGAGGAAGACAGAGAGATGTAATGATGTAATGACAGAAGGAGTAGGAAGACAGAGAGATGTAATGATGTAATGATGGAGGGACAAGGAAGACAGAGAGATGTAATGATGTAATGATGGAGTGAGGAGGAAGACAGAGAGATGTAATGATGATGTAATGATGGAGGGAGGAGGAAGACAGAAAGATGTAATAATGGATGGAGGAGGAGGAAGAGAGATGTAATGATGTAATGATGGAGGAGTAGGAAGACAGAGATGTAATGATGGAGGAGGAAGACAGAGAGATGTAATGATGTAATGATGGAGGGAGTAGGAAGACAAGAGATGTAATGATGGAGGGAGGAGGAAGACAGAGAGATGTAATGATGTAATGATGGAGGGAGGAGGAAGACAGAGAGATGTAATGATGGTGTAGGAAGACAGAGAGATGTAAAATGGAGGGAGAAGGAAGACAGAGATATCTAATGATGTAATGATGGAGGGAGTAGGAAGACAGAGAAATGTAATGATGTAATGATGGAGGGAGGAGGAAGACAGAGAGATGTAATGATGTAAATGAGACAGTAATGATGGAGGGAGGAGGAAGAAGACAGATGTAGTGATGTAATGATGGAGGGAGTAGGATGACAGAAGAGATGTAATGATGGAGTGGGGAGGAAGACAGAGAGATGTAATGATGTAATGATGGAGGAAGAGGAGTAGGAAGACAGAGAGATGTAATGATGGAGGGAGTAACAGCAATGAAGAAGACAGAGAGATGAATGATGTAATGATGGGAGGGAGAAGGAAGACAGAGAGATGTAATGATGGAGGGAAGGAAGACAGGAGAGATGTAATGATGTAATGATGGAGGGGGTAGGAATACAGAGAGATGTTATGATGCAGGGAGGAGGAAGACAGAGAGATGTAATGATGGAGGGAGGAGGAAGACAAAGGGATGTAATGATGGAGGGGGGAGGAAGACAGAGAGATGTAATGATGTAATGATGGAGGGAGTGGAGGAAGACAGAGAGATGTAATGATGGAGATGGAGGAGGAGGAAGACAGAGAGATGTAATGATGGAGGGAGGAGGAAGACAGAGATGATGTAATGATGGAGGGAGGAGGAAGACAGAGAGATGTAATGATGTAATGATGGAGGGAGGAGGAAGACAGAGAGATGTGATGATGGAGGATGATGATGGAGGAGGAGGAAGACAGAGTGATGTAAAGATGTAATGATGGAGGAGAAGGAAGACAGAGAGATGTAATGATGGAGGGAGTAGGAAGACAGAGAGATGTAATGATGTAATGATGGAGGGAGAAGGAAGACAGAGAGATGTAATGATGTAATGATGGAGGGAGGAGGAAGACAGAGAGATGTAATGATGGAGGGAGAAGGGAGACAGAGGGATGTAATGATGTAATGATGGAGGGAGGAGGAAGACAGAGAGATGTAATGATGTAATGATGGGAGGAGAGGTAAGATAGGAAGACAGAGTGATGTGACGGAGGGAAAAGGAAGAATGATGTAATGATGGAGGGAGGAGGAAGACAGAGAGATGTAATGATGATGATTGAGGGAGGAGGAGGAAGACAGAGATGTAATGATGGAGGGAGGAGGAAGACAGAGAGATGTAATGATGTAATGATGGAGGGAGTAGGAAGACAGAGATGATGATAATGATGGAGGGAGGAGGAAGACAGAGAGATGTAATGATGTAATGATGGAGGGAGGAGGAAGACAGAGATGTAATGATGAGGGAGAAGGAAGACAGAGAGAGATGTAATGATGGAGGGAGGAGGAAGACAGAGAGATGTAATGATGGAGGGAGGAGGAAGACAGAGAGATGTAATGATGTAATGATGGAGGGAGGAGGAAGACAGAGATGAGATGTAATGATGAGGGAGGAGGAAGACAGAGAGATGTAATGATGGAGGGAGAAGGAAGACAGAGAGATGATAATGATGTAGACATGATGGATGTAATGAGGGAGGAGGAAGACAGAGAGATGTAATGATGTAATGATGGAGGGAGGAGGAAGACAGAGAGATGTAATGATGTAATGATGGAGGGAGGAGGAAGACAGAGAGATGTAATGATAGATAATGTAATGATGATGGGGAGGAGGAAGACAGAGAGATGTAATGATGTAATGATGGAGGGAGTAGGAAGACAGAGAGATGTAATGATGGAGGGAGAAGGAAGACAGAGAGATGTAATGATGTAATGATGGAGGGAGGAGGAAGACAGAGAGATGTAATGATGGAGGGAGTAGGAAGACAGAGAGATGTAATGATGGAGGGAGTAGGAAGACAGAGAGATGTAATGATGTAATGATGGAGGGAGTAGGAAGACAGAGAGATGTAATGATGTAATGATGGAGGGAGGAGGAAGACAGAGAGATGTAATGATGTAATGATGGAGGGAGGAGGAAGACAGAGAGATGTAATGATGGAGGGAGGAGGAAGACAGAGAGATGTAATGATGGAGGGAGGAGGAAGACAGAGAGATGTAATGATGTAATGATGGAGGGAGAAGGAAGACAGAGAGATGTAATGATGTAATGATGGAGGGAGAAGGAAGACAGAGAGATGTAATGATGTAATGATGGAGGGAGTAGGAAGACAGAGAGATGTAATGATGTAATGATGGAGGGAGGAGGAAGACAGAGAGATGTAATGATGGAGGGAAGCAGAAGACAGAGAGATGTAAAGATGTAATGATGGAGTGAGGAGGAAGACAGAGAGATGTAATGATGGAGTGAGGAGGAAGACAGAGAGATGTAATGATGGAGGGAGGAGGAAGACAGAGAGATGTAATGATGTAATGATGGAGGGAGAAGGAAGACAGAGATGTAATGATGGAATGATGGAGGGAGGAGGAAGACAGAGAGATGTAATGATGTGTAATGATGGAGGGAGGAGGAAGACAGAGAGATGTAATGATGGAGGGAGAAGGAAGACAGAGAGATGTAATGATGGAGGGAGAAGGAAGACAGAGAGATGTAATGATGTAATGATGGAGGGGACAAGGAAGACAGAGAGATGTAATGATGTAATGATGGGAGGAGGAAGACAGAGAGATGTAATGATGGAGGAGAAGGAAGACAGAGAGTAATGATGTAATGATGGAGGGAGTAGGAAGACAGAGAGATGTAATAATGTAATGATGCAGGGAGAAGGAAGACAGAGATGTAATGATGGAGGGAGGAGGAAGACAGAGAGATGTAATAATGGAGGGAGGAGGAAGAGAGAGAGATGTAATGATGTAATGACAGAGGGAGGAGGAAGACAGAGAGATGTAATGATGGAATGATGGAGGGAGGAGGAAGACAGATAGATGTAATGATGTGATGATGGAGGGAGGAGGAAGACAGAGAGATGTAATGATGTAATGATGAGGGAGGAAGACAGAGAGATGTAATGATGGAGGGAGAGATGACAGAGAGATGTAATGATGGAGGGAGGAGGAAGACAGAGAGATGTAATGATGTAATGAGGGAGGAGGAAGGCAGAGAGATGTAATGATGGAGTGAGGAGGAAGACAGAGAGATGTAATGATGGAGGGAGGAGGAAGACAGAGAGATGTAATGATGGAGGGAGGAGGAAGACAGAGAGATGTAATGATGGAGGAGGAAGACAGAGAGATGTAATGATGGAATGATGGAGGGAGGAGGAAGACAGAGAGATGTAATGATGTGATGATGGAGGGAGGAGGAAGACAGAGAGATGTAATGATTGAGGGAGAAGGAAGACAGAGAGATGTAATGATGGAGGGAGGAGGAAGACAGAGAGATGTAATGATGGAGGGAGGAGGAAGGCAGAGAGATGTAATGATGTAATGATGGAGGGAGGAGGAAGGCAGAGAGATGTAATGATGGAGGGAGGAGGAAGGCAGAGAGATGTAATGATGGAGGGAGGAGGAAGGCAGAGAGATGTAAGAGATGTGATGGGGAGGAGGAAGACAGAGATGTGATGATGGAGGGAGTAGGAAGACAGAGAGATGTAATGATGTAATGATGGAGGGGGGAGGAAGACAGAGAGATGTAATGATGCAGGGAGGAGGAAGACAGAGAGATGTAATGATGGAGGGAGGAGGAAGACAGAGAGATGTAATAATGTAATGATGGAGTGAGGAGGAAGACAGAGAGATGTAATGATGGAGGGAGAAGGAAGACAGAGAGATGTAATGATGTAATGATGGAGGGAGAAGGAAGACAGAGATGATGTAATGATGGAGGGAGGAGGAAGACAGAGAGATGTAATGATGGAGGGAGTAGGAAGACAGAGAGATGTAATGATATAATGATGGAGGGAGAAGGAAGACAGAGAGATGTAAGGATGTAATGATGGAGGGAGAAGGAAGACAGAGAGATGTAATGATGGAGGGAGAAGGAAGACAGAGAGATGTAATGATGGAGGGAGGAGGAAGACAGAGAGATGTAATGATGGAGGGAGTAGGAAGACAGAGAGATGTAATGATGTAATGATGGAGGGAGGAGGAAGACAGAGAGATGTAATGATGGAGGGAGGAGGAAGACAGAGAGATGTAATGATGGAGGGAGGAGGAAGACAGAGAGATGTAATGATGTAATGATGGAGGGACAAGGAAGACAGAGAGATGTAATGATGGAATGATGGAGGGAGGAGGAAGACAGAGAGATGTAATGATGTGATGATGGAGGGAGGAGGAAGACAGAGAGATGTAATGATGGATGATGGAGGGAGGAGGAAGACAGAGAGATGTAATGATGTAAGGGAGGAGGAAGACAGAGAGATGTAATGATGACAGAGAATGATGGAGGGAGGAAGGAAGACAGAGAGATGTAATGATGTAATGATGGAGGGAGGAGGAAGACAGAGATGTAATGATGATGTAATAATGATGGAGGGAGGAGGAAGACAGAGAGATGTAATGATTGAGGGAGAAGGAAGACAGAGAGATGGATTGATGGAATGATGCAGGGAGGAGGAAGACAGAGAGATGTAATGATGTAATGATGGAGAGGAAGACAGAGAGAGATGTGGAGAGATGCAATGATGGAGGAGGAGAAGGCAGAGAGATGTAATGATGGAGGGAGGAGGAAGACAGAGAGATGTAAAATGTAATGATTAAAGAGAGATGTAATGATGGAGGGAGTAGGAAGACAGAGAGATGTAATGATGGAGGGAGTAGGAAGACAGAGAGATGTAATGATATAATGATGGAGGAGAAGGAAGACAGAGAGATGTAATAATGGAGGGAGGAGGAAGACAGAGAGATGTAATGATGGAGGGAAGCGGAAGACAGAGAGATGTCATGATGTAACGATGGCGGGAGAAGGAAGACTGAGAGATGTAATGATGGAGGGAGAATGAAGACAAAGAGATGTAATAATGGAGGGAGGAGGAAGACAGAGAGATGTAATAATGGAGGGAGGAGGAAGACAGAGAGATGTAATGATGTAATGATGGAGGGAGGAGGAAGACAGAGAGATGTAATGATGGAGGGAGGAGGAAGACAGAGAGATGTAATGATGTAATGATGGATGGTGGAGGAAGACAGAGAGATGTAATGATGTAATGATGGAGGGAGAAGGAAGACAGATAGATGTAATGATGTAATAATGGAGGGAGAAGAAAGACAGAGAGATGTAATTATGTAATGATGGAGGGAGAAGGAAGACAGAGAGATGTAATGATGTAATGATGGATGGTGGAGGAAGACAGAGAGATGTAATGATGTAATGATGGAGGGAGATGGAAGACAGAGAGATGTAATTATGTAATGATGGAGGAGAAGGAAGACAGAGAGATGTAATGATTAGAGGGAGAAGGAAGACAGAGATGTAATGATGTAATGATGGCGGGAGGAGGAAGACAGAGATGTAATGATGTATGATGGAGGGAGGAGGAAGAAGAGAGATGTAATGATGGGGGAGAAAGGGAAGACACAGAGATGTAATGATGTAATGATGGAGGGAGTAGGAAGAAGAGAGATGTAATGATGGAGGGAGGAGGAAGACAGAGAGATGTAATGATGGATGGTGGAGGAAGACAGAGATGGAATGATGGAGGGAGGAGGAAGACAGCGAGATGTAATGATGGAGGGAGAAGGAAGACAGAGAGATGTAATGATGTGATGATGGAGGGAGAAGGAAGACAGAGAGATGTAATGATGGAGGGAGGAGGAAGACATAGAGATGTAATGATGTAATGATGGGGGGAGAAGGAAGACAGAGAGATGTAATTATGTAATGATGGGGGGAGAAGGAAGACAGAGAGATGTAATGATGTAATGATGGAGGGAGAAGGAAGACAGAGAGATGTAATGATGTAATGATGGAGGGAGAAGTAAGACAGAGAGATGTAATTATGTAATGATGGCGGGAGGAGGAAGACAGAGATGTAAATGTACTGATGGAGGGAGGAGGAAGACAGAGAGATGTAGTGATGGATGGAGAAGGAAGACAGAGAGATGTAATGATGTAATGATGGAGGGAGAAGGAAGACAGAGAGATGTAATGATGTAATAATGGAGGGATGAGGACGACAGAAAGATGTAATGATGGATGGAGAAGGATGACAGAGAGATGTAATGATGGAGGGAGTAGGAAGACAGAGAGATGTAATGATGCAATGATGGAGGGAGAAGGACGACAGAGAGATGTAATAATGGAGGGAGGAGGAAGACAGAGAGATGTAATGATGGAGGGAAGCGGAAGACAGAGAGATGTAATGATGTAATGATGGAGGTAGAAGGAAGACAGAGAGATGTAATGATGGAGGGAGGAGGAAGACAGAGAGATGTAATGATGGAGGGAGGAGCAAGACAGAGAGATGTAATGATGGATTGAGTAGGAAGACAGAGTGATGTAATGATGGAGGGAGTAGGAAGACAGAGTGATGTAATGGTGTAATGATGGAGGGGGTAGGAAGACAGAGAGATGTAATGATGGAGGGAGGAGGAAGACAGAGAGATGTAATAATGGAGGGAGGAGGAAGACAGAGAGATGTAATAATGTAATGATGGAGGCAGAAGGAAGACAGAGAGATGTAATGATGCAGGGAGAAGGAAGACAGAGAGATGTAATGATGGAGGGAGTAGGAAGACAGAGAGATGTAATGATGGAGGGAGAATGAAGACAGAGAGATGTAATAATGGAGGGAGGAGGAAGACAGAGAGATGTAATGATGTAATGACAGAGGGAGTAGGAAGACAGAGAGATGTAATAATGTAATGATGGAGGGAGGAGGAATCAGAGAGATGCAATGATGTGATGATGGAGGGAGGAGGAAGACAGAGAGATGAATTGATTGAGGGAGAAGGAAGATAGATAGATGTAATGATGTAATGATGGAGGAAGACAGAGAGATGTAATGATTGAGGGAGGAGAAAGACAGAGAGATGTCATGATGTAATGATGGAGGGAGGAGGAGGACAGAGAGATATAATGATGGAGGGAGGAGGAAAACAGAGAGATGTAATGATGGAGGGAGGAGGAAGGCAGAGAGATGTAATGATGTACTGATGGAGGAAGACAGAGAGATGTAATGATGGAGGGACAAGGAAGACAGAGAGATGTAATGATGGAATGATGGAGGGAGGAGGAATCAGAGAGATGCAATGATGTGATGATGGAGGGAGGAGGAAGACAGAGAGATGAATTGATTGAGGGAGAAGGAAGATAGATAGATGTAATGATGTAATGATGGAGGAAGACAGAGAGATGTAATGATTGAGGGAGGAGAAAGACAGAGAGATGTCATGATGTAATGATGGAGGGAGGAGGAGGACAGAGAGTTATAATGATGGAGGGAGGAGGAAAACAGAGAGATGTAATGATGGAGGGAGGAGGAAGGCAGAGAGATGAAATGATGTACTGATGGAGGAAGACAGAGAGATGTAATGATGGAGTGAGGAGGAAGACAGAGAGATGTAATGATGGATTGAGTAGGAAGACAGAGAGATGTAATGATTGAGGGAGTAGGAAGACAGAGTGATGTAATAATGTAATGATGCAGGGAGAAGGAAGACAGAGAGATGTAATGATGGAGGGAGTAGGAAGACAGAGAGATGTAATGATGGAGGGAGTAGGAAGACAGAGAGATGTAATGATGGAGGGAGTAGGAAGACAGAGAGATGTAATGATGGAGGGAGTAGGAAGACAGAGAGATGTAATGATGGAGGGAGGAGGAAGACAGAGAGATGTAATGATGGAGGGAGTAGGAAGACAGAGATGTAATGATGGAGGGAGTAGGAAGACAGAGAGATGTAATGATGGAGGGAGTAGGAAGACAGAGAGATGTAATGATGTAATGATGGAGGGAGGAGGAAGACAGAGTGATGTAATGATGGAGGGAGTAGGAAGACAGAGAGATGTAATGATTGAGGGAGGAGGAAGACAGAGAGATGTAATGATGTAATGATGGAGGGAGGAGGAAGACAGAGAGATATAATGATGGAGGGAGGAGGAAGACAGAGAGATGTAATGATGGAGGGAGGAGGAAGGCAGAGAGATGTAATGATATACTGATGGAGGAAGACAGAGAGATGTAATGATTGAGGGAGGAGGAAGACAGAGAGATGTAATGATGTAATGATGGAGTGAGGAGGAAAACAGAGAGATATAATGATGTAATGATTTAGGGAGGAGGAAGACAGAGAGATGTAATGATGGATGGAGAAGGAAGACAGAGAGATGTAATGATGTAATGATGGAAGACAGAGGAAGACAGAGAGCTGTAATCATGGAGGGATGATGAAGACAGAGGGATGTAATGATGGAGTGAGGAGGAAGACAAAGAGATGTAATGATGGATGGAGAAGGAAGACAGAGAGATGTAATGATGTAATGATGGAGGGATGAGGAAGACAGAGAGATGTAATGATGGAATGATGGAGGGAGGAGGAAGACAGGGAGATGTAATGATGGAGGGAGAAGGGAGACAGAGAGATGTAATGATGTAATGATGGAGGGAGGAGGAAGACTGAGAGATGTAATGATGTAATGATGGAGAGAGTAGGAAGACAGAGAGATGTAATAATGTAATGATGGTGGGAGGAGGAAGACAGAGAGATGTAGTGATGTAATGATGGAGGGAGTAGGATGACAGAGAGATGTAATGATGTAATGATGGAGGGAGGAGGAAGACAGAGTGATGTAATTATGAAATGATGGAGGGAGAAGGAAGACAGAGAGATGTAATGATGCAGGGAGGAGGAAGACAGAGAGATGTAATGATGGAGGGAGTAGGGAGACAGAAAGATGTAATGATGTAATGATGGAGGGAGGAGGAAGACTGAGAGATGTAATGATGTAATGATGGAGAGAGTAGGAAGACAGAGAGATGTAATAATGTAATGATGGTGGGAGGAGGAAGACAGAGAGATGTAGTGATGTAATGATGGAGGGAGTAGGATGACAGAGAGATATAATGATGTAATGATGGAGGGAGGAGGAAGACAGAGAGATGTAATGATGGATGGAGAAGGAAGACAGAGAGATGTAATGATGGAGGGAGAAGGAAGACAGAGAGATGTAATGATGGAGGGAGGAGGAAGACAGAGTGATGTAATTATGAAATGATGGAGGGAGAAGGAAGACAGAGAGATGTAATGATGCAGGGAGGAGGAAGACAGAGAGATGTAATGATGGAGGGAGTAGGAAGACAACGAGATGTAATGATGGAGGGAGGAGGAAGACAGAGATGTGTAATCATGGATGGAGAAGGAAGACAGAGAGATGTAATGATGGAGGGAGTAGGAAGACAGGGAGATGTAATGATGTAATGATGGAGGGAGAAGGACGACAGAGAGATGTAATAATGGAGGGAGGAGGAAGACAGAGAGATGTAATGATGGATGGAGAAGGAAGACAGAGAGATGTAATGATGTAATGATGGAGAGTGGAGGAAGACAGAGAGATGTAATTATGTAATGATGGCGGGAGAAGGAAGACAGAGAGATGTAATGATGTAATGATGGCGGGAGGAGGAAGACAGAGATGTAAATGTACTGATGGAAGGATAGGAAGACAGAGAGATGGAATGATGTAATGATGGAGGGAGATGGAAGACAGAGAGATGTCATGATGGAGGGAGGAGGAAGACAGCGAGATGTAATGATGGGGGAGAAGGAAGACAGAGAGAGATGTAATGATGTAATGATGGAGGGAGAAGGAAGACAGAGAGATGTCATGATGGAGGGAGGAGGAAGACAGAGAGATGGAATGATGGAATGATGGAGGGAGAAGGAAGACAGAGAGATGTAATGATGGAGGGAGGAGGAAGACAGAGAGATGTAATGATGTAATGATGGCGGGAGAAGGAAGACAGAGAGATGTAATGTTGTAATGATGGAGGGAGGAGGAAGATAGAGAGATGTAATGATGGAGGGAGGAGGAAGACAGAGATATGTAATGATGTAATGATGGAGGGAGAAGGAAGACAGAGAGATATAATGATGTAATGATGGAGGGAGGAGGAAGACAGAGAGATATAATGATGTAATGATTTAGGGAGGAGGAAGACAGAGAGATGTAATGATGGATGGAGAAGGAAGACAGAGAGATGTAATGATGGATGGAGAAGGAAGACAGAGAGATGTAATGATGTAATGATGGAGGGAGGAGGAAGACAGAGAGCTGTAATCATGGAGGGAAGATGAAGACAGAGGGATGTAATGATGGAGTGAGGAGGAAGACAAATAGATGTAATGATGGATAGAGAGGGAAGACAGAGAGATGTAATGATGTAATGATGGATCGAGGAGGAAGACAGAGAGATGTAATGATGGAATGATGGAGGGAGGAGGAAGACAGGGAGATGTAATGATGGAGGGAGAAGCGAGACAGAGAGATGTAATGATGTAATGATGGAGGGAGGAGGAAGACAGGGAGATGTAATGATGGAGGGAGAAGCGAGACAGAGAGATGTAATGATGTAATGATGGAGGGATGAGGAAGACTGAGAGATGTAATGATGTAATGATGGAGGGAGTAGGAAGACAGAGAGATGTAATGATGTAATGATGGTGGGAGGAGGAAGACAGAGAGATGTAAAGATGTAATGATGGTGGGAGGAGGAAGACAGAGAGATGTAGTGATGTAATGATGGAGGGAGTAGGATGACAGAGAGATATAATGATGTAATGATGGCGGGAGGAGGAAGACAGAGATGTAAATGTACTGATGGAAGGATAGGAAGACAGAGAGATGGAATGATGTAATGATGGAGGGAGAAGGAAGACAGAGAGATGTCATGATGGAGGGAGGAGGAAGACAGCGAGATGTAATGATGGGGGGAGAAGGAAGACAGAGAGATGTAATGATGTAATGATGGAGGGAGAAGGAAGACAGAGAGATGTCATGATGGAGGGAGGAGGAAGACAGAGAGATAGAATGATGTAATGATGGAGGGAGGAGGAAGACAGAGAGATATAATGATGGAGGGAGGAGGAAGACAGAGAGATGTAATGATGGAGGGAGGAGGAAGGCAGAGAGATGTAATGATGTAATGATGGAGGAAGACAGAGAGATGTAATGATTGAGGGAGGAGGAAGACAGAGAGATGTAATGATGTAATGATGGAGGGAGGAGGAAGACAGAGAGATATAATGATGTAATGATTTAGGGAGGAGGAAGACAGAGAGATGTAATGATGGATGGAGAAGGAAGACAGAGAGATGTAATGATGGATGGAGAAGGAAGACAGAGAGATGTAATGATGTAATGATGGAGGGAGGAGGAAGACAGAGAGCTGTAATCATGGAGGGAAGATGAAGACAGAGGGATGTAATGATGGAGTGAGGAGGAAGACAAATAGATGTAATGATGGATAGAGAAGGAAGACAGAGAGATGTAATGATGTAATGATGGAGGGAGGAGGAAGACAGAGAGATGTAATGATGGAATGATGGAGGGAGGAGGAAGACAGGGAGATGTAATGATGGAGGGAGAAGCGAGACAGAGAGATGTAATGATGTAATGATGGAGGGATGAGGAAGACTGAGAGATGTAATGATGTAATGATGGAGGGAGGAGGAAGACAGAGAGATGTAATGATGGAGGGAGAAGCGAGACAGAGAGATGTAATGATGTCATGATGGAGGGAGGAGGAAGACAGAGAGATGGAATGATGGAATGATGGAGGGAGGAGGAAGACAGAGAGATGTAATGATGGATGGAGGAGTAAGACAGAGAGATGTAATGATGGATGGAGGAGGAAGACAGAGAGATGGAATGATGGAATGATGGAGGGAGAAGGAAGACAGAGAGATGTAATGATGGTGGGAGAAGGAAGACAGAGTGATGTAATGATGGATGGAGGAGGAAGACAGAGAGATGTAATGATGGGGGGAGAAGGAAGACAGAGAGATGTCATGATGGAGGGAGGAGGAAGACAGAGAGATGGAATGATGGAATGATGGAGGGAGAAGGAAGACAGAGAGATGTAATGATGGATGGAGGAGGAAGACAGAGAGATGTAATGATGTAATGATGGAGGGAGGAGGAAGACAGACAGATGTAATGATGGAGGGAGGAGGAAGACAGAGAGATGTAATGATGGATGGAGGAGGAAGACAGAGAGATGGAATGATGGAATGATGGAGGGAGAAGGAAGACAGAGAGATGTAATGATGGTGGGAGAAGGAAGACAGAGTGATGTAATGATGGAGGGAGGAGGAAGACAGAGAGATGGAATGATGGAATGATGGAGGGAGAAGGAAGACAGAGATGTAATGATGGTGGGAGAAGGAAGACAGAGATGTAATGATGTAATGATGGAGGGAGGAGGAAGACAGACAGATGTAATGATGGAGGAGGAGGAAGACAGAGAGATGTAATGATGGAGGGAGGGAGGAAGGCAGAGAGATGTAATGATGTAATGATGGAGGGAGAAGGAAGACAGAGAGATGGAATGATGTAATGATGGAGGGAGGAGGAAGACAGAGAGATGTAATGATGTAATGATGGAGGGAGAAGGAAGACAGAGAGATATAATGATGTAATGATGGAGGGAGGAGGAAGACAGAGAGATGTAATGATGGAGGGAGAAAGAAGACAGACAGATGTAATGATGGAGGGAGGAGGAAGACAGAGAGATGTAATGATGGAGGGAGGAGGAAGGCAGAGAGATGTTATGATGTAATGATGGAGGGAGAAGGAAGACAGAGAGATGGAATGATGTAATGATGGAGGAGGAGGAAGACAGAGATGTAATGATGTAACGATGGAGGGAAAAGGAAGACAGAGAGATGTCATGATGGAGGGAGGAGGAAGACAGAGATGCAATGATGTAATGATGGAAGGAGTAGGAAGACAGAGAGATGGAATGATGTAACGATGGAGGGAGGAGGAAGA
Organism: Oncorhynchus masou masou; assembly: GCF_036934945.1. Classification (NCBI taxonomy): domain Eukaryota; kingdom Metazoa; phylum Chordata; class Actinopteri; order Salmoniformes; family Salmonidae; genus Oncorhynchus; species Oncorhynchus masou. The sequence continues at coordinate 81,609,251 of NC_088216.1, forward strand.
CAGAGAGATGTAATGATGGAGGGAAAATGAAGACAGAGAGATGTCATGATGGAGGGAGGAGGAAGACAGAGAGATGTAATGATGGAGGGAGTAGGAAGACAGCGAGATGTAATGATGGAGGGAGGAGGAAGACAGAGATGTGTAATGATGGATGGAGAAGGAAGACAGAGAGATGTAATGAAGGAGGGAGTAGGAAGACAGGGAGATGTAATGATGTAATGATGGAGGGAGAAGGACGACAGAGAGATGTAATAATGGAGGGAGGAGGAAGACAGAGAGATGTAATCATGGAGGGAAGATGAAGACAGAGGGATGTAATGATGGAGTGAGGAGGACGACAGACAGATGTAATGATGGATAGAGAAGGAAGACAGAGAGATGTAATGATGTAATGATGGAGGGAGGAGGAAGACAGAGAGATGTAATGATGGAATGATGGAGGGAGGAGGAAGACAGGGAGATGTAATGATGGAGGGAGAAGCGAGACAGAGAGATGTAATGATGTAATGATGGAGGGATGAGGAAGACTGAGAGATGTAATGATGTAATGATGGAGGGAGTAGGAAGACAGAGAGATGTAATGATGTAATGATGGTGGGAGGAGGAAGACAGAGAGATGTAGTGATGTAATGATGGAGGGAGTAGGATGACAGAGAGATATAATGATGTAATGATGGCGGGAGGAGGAAGACAGAGATGTAAATGTACTGATGGAAGGATAGGAAGACAGAGAGATGGAATGATGTAATGATGGAGGGAGAAGGAAGACAGAGAGATGTCATGATGGAGGGAGGAGGAAGACAGAGAGATGTCATGATGGAGGGAGGAGGAAGACAGCGAGATGTAATGATGGAGGGAGAAGGAAGACAGAGAGATGTAATGATGTAATGATGGAGGGAGAAGGAAGACAGAGAGATGTCATGATGGAGGGAGGAGGAAGACAGAGAGATGGAATGATGGAATGATGGAGGGAGAAGGAAGACAGAGAGATGTAATGATGGATGGAGGAGGAAGACAGAGAGATGTAATGATGTAATGATGGAGGGAGGAGGAAGACAGACAGATGTAATGATGGAGGGAGGAGGAAGACAGAGAGATGTAATGATGGATGGAGGAGGAAGACAGAGAGATGGAATGATGGAATGATGGAGGGAGAAGGAAGACAGAGAGATGTAATGATGGTGGGAGAAGGAATACAGAGAGATGTAATGATGGAGGGAGGAGGAAGACAGAGAGATGGAATGATGGAATGATGGAGGGAGAAGGAAGACAGAGAGATGTAATGATGGTGGGAGAAGGAAGACAGAGAGATGTAATGACGTAATGATGGAGGGAGGAGGAAGACAGACAGATGTAATGATGGAGGGAGGAGGAAGACAGAGAGATGTAATGATGGAGGGAGGAGGAAGGCAGAGAGATGTAATGATGTAATGATGGAGGGAGAAGGAAGACAGAGAGATGGAATGATGTAATGATGGAGGGAGGAGGAAGACAGAGAGATGTAATGATGTAATGATGGAGGGAGAAGGAAGACAGAGAGATATAATGATGTAATGATGGAGGGAGGAGGAAGACAGTGAGATGTAATGATGGAGGGAGAAAGAAGACAGACAGATGTAATGATGGAGGGAGGAGGAAGACAGAGAGATGTAATGATGGAGGGAGGAGGAAGGCAGAGAGATGTTATGATGTAATGATGGAGGGAGAAGGAAGACAGAGAGATGGAATGATGGAATGATGGAGGGAGAAGGAAGACAGAGAGATGTAATGATGGATGGAGGAGGAAGACAGAGAGATGTAATGATGTGATGGAGGAGGAGGAAGACAGACAGATGTAATGATGGAGGGAGGAGGAAGACAGAGAGATGTAATGATGGATGGAGGAGGAAGACAGAGAGATGGAATGATGGAATGATGGAGGGAGAAGGAAGACAGAGAGATGTAATGATGGTGGGAGAAGGAAGACAGAGTGATGTAATGATGGAGGGAGGAGGAAGACAGAGAGATGGAATGATGGAATGATGGAGGGAGAAGGAAGACAGAGAGATGTAATGATGGTGGGAGAAGGAAGACAGAGAGATGTAATGATGTAATGATGGAGGGAGGAGGAAGACAGACAGATGTAATGATGGAGGGAGGAGGAAGACAGAGAGATGTAATGATGGAGGGAGGAGGAAGGCAGAGAGATGTAATGATGTAAATGATGGAGGGAGAGAGGAAGACGAGAGATGGAATGATGTAATGATGGAGGGAGGAGGAAGACAGAGAGATGTAATGATGTAATGATGGAGGGAGAAGGAAGACAGAGAGATATAATGATGTAATGATGGAGGGAGGAGGAAGACAGAGAGATGTAATGATGGAGGGAGAAAGAAGACAGACAGATGTAATGATGGAGGGAGGAGGAAGACAGAGAGATGTAATGATGGAGGGAGGAGGAAGGCAGAGAGATGTTATGATGTAATGATGGAGGGAGAAGGAAGACAGAGAGATGGAATGATGTAATGATGGAGGGAGGAGGAAGACGTAGAGATGTAATGATGTAACGATGGAGGGAAAAGGAAGACAGAGAGATGTCATGATGGAGGGAGGAGGAAGACAGAGATGCAATGATGTAATGATGGAAGGAGTAGGAAGACAGAGAGATGGAATGATGTAACGATGGAGGGAGGAGGAAGACAGAGAGATGTAATGATGGAGGGAAAATGAAGACAGAGAGATGTCATGATGGAGGGAGGAGGAAGACAGAGAGATGTAATGATGGAGGGAGTAGGAAGACAGCGAGATGTAATGATGGAGGGAGGAGGAAGACAGAGATGTGTAATGATGGATGGAGAAGGAAGACAGAGAGATGTAATGAAGGAGGGAGTAGGAAGACAGGGAGATGTAATGATGTAATGATGGAGGGAGAAGGACGACAGAGAGATGTAATAATGGAGGAGGAGGAGGAAGACAGAGAGATGTAATCATGGAGGGAAGATGAAGACAGAGGGATGTAATGATGGAGTGAGGAGGAAGACAAATAGATGTAATGATGGATAGAGAAGGAAGACAGAGAGATGTAATGATGTAATGATGGAGGGAGGAGGAAGACAGAGAGATGTAATGATGGAATGATGGAGGGAGGAGGAAGACAGGGAGATGTAATGATGGAGGGAGAAGCGAGACAGAGAGATGTAATGATGTAATGATGGAGGGATGAGGAAGACTGAGAGATGTAATGATGTAATGATGGAGGGAGTAGGAAGACAGAGAGATGTAATGATGTAATGATGGTGGGAGGAGGAAGACAGAGAGATGTAGTGATGTAATGATGGAGGGAGTAGGATGACAGAGAGATGTAATGATGTAATGATGGCGGGAGGAGGAAGACAGAGATGTAAATGTACTGATGGAAGGATAGGAAGACAGAGAGATGGAATAATGTAATGATGGAGGGAGAAGGAAGACAGAGAGATGTAATGATGGAGGGAGAAGGAAGACAGAGAGATGTCATGATGGAGGGAGGAGGAAGACAGCGAGATGTAATGATGGAGGGAGAAGGGAGAGAGAGATGTAATGATGTAATGATGGAGGGAGAAGGAAGACAGAGAGATGTCATGATGGAGGGAGGAGGAGAAGACAGAGAGATGGAATGATGGAATGATGGAGGGAGAAGGAAGACAGAGAGATGTAATGATGGATGGAGGAGGAAGACAGAGAGATGTAATGATGTAATGATGGAGGGAGGAAGGAAGACAACAGAGATGTAATGATGGAGGGAGGAGGAAGACAGAGAGATGTAATGATGGATGGAGGAGGAAGACAGAGAGATGGAATGATGGAATGATGGAGGGAGAAGGAAGACAGAGAGATGTAATGATGGTGGGAGAAGGAATACAGAGAGATGTAATGATGGAGGGAGGAGGAAGACAGATGAGATGGAATGATGGAATGATGGAGGGAGAAGGAAGACAGAGAGATGTAATGATGGTGGGAGAAGGAAGACAGAGAGAAAATGTAATGACGTAACGATGGAGGAGGAGGAAGACAGACAGATGTAATGATGGACGGAGGAGGAAGACAGTAGAGAGATGTAATGATGGAGGAGGAAACGAGCAAGAGATGTAATGATGTAATGATGGAGGGAGAGGAAGACAGAGAGATGGAATATGTAATGATGGAGGGAGGAGGCAAGATAGAGAGATGTAATGATGTAATGATGGAGCGAGTAAGACAGAGAGATATAATGATGTAATGATGGAGGGCAAGGAGGAAGACAGTGAGATGTAATGATGGAGGGAGAAAGAAGACAGACAGATGTAATGATGGAGGGAGAGACGAAGACGGAGAGATGTAATGATGGAGGAGGAGGAAGGCAGAGAGATGTAATGATGTAATGATGGAGGAGAGAGGAAGACGAGAGATGGAATGATGGAATGATGGAGGGAGAAGGAAGACAGAGAGATGTAATGATGGATGGAGGAGGAAGACAGAGAGATGTAATGATGTAATGATGGAGGGAGGAGGGAAGACAGACAGATGTAATGATGGAGGAGAAGGAAGACAAAGAGATGATGTAATGATGGATGGAGGAGGAAGACAGAGAGATGGAATGATGGAATGATGGAGGGAGAAGGAAGACAGAGAGATGTAATGATGGTGGGAGAAGGAAGACAGAGTGATGTAATGATGGAGGGAGGAGGAAGACAGAGAGATGGAATGATGTAACGATGGAGGGAGGAGGAAGACAGAGAGATGTAATGATGGAGGGAAAATGAAGACAGAGAGATGTCATGATGGAGGGAGGAGGAAGACAGAGAGATGTAATGATGGAGGGAGTAGGAAGACAGCGAGATGTAATGATGGAGGGAGGAGGAAGACAGAGATGTGTAATGATGGATGGAGAAGGAAGACAGAGAGATGTAATGAAGGAAGTAGGAAGACAGGGAGATGTAATGATGTAATGATGGATGGAGAAGGACTACAGGAGAGATGTAATAATGGGAGGGAGGAGGAAGACAGAGAGATGCAACGACTGGAGGAGAAGGAAGACAGAGAGATGTAATGATGTAATGATGGGAGTGGAGGAAGACAGAGAGATGTAACGATGTAATGATGGAGGGAGAAGGAAGACAGAGATGTAATGATGTAACGACGGAGGAGGAAGACAGAGAGATGTAATTATGTAATGAGGACGGAGGAGGAGGAAGACAGAGATGTAATGAGGATGGAAGGATAAAGACAGAGAGATGGAATGATGTAATGATGGAGTGAGAAGGAAGACAGAGAGATGTCACGATGGAGGATGAGGAAGACAGAGATGTAACGACGCAACGACGGAGAAGGAAGACAGAGAGATGTAATGATGTAATGATGGAGGGAGAATGAAGACAGAGAGATGTCATGATGGGAGGGAGGAGGAAACAGAGAGATGGAATGATGGAATGATGGAGGAGGAGGAAGACAGAGAGATGTAATGATGGAGGAGGAGGAAGACAGAGAGATGTAATGATGTAATGATGTCGGGAGAAGGAAGACAGAGAGATGTAATGATGTAATGATGGAGGGAGGAGGAAGACAAATGCGATGTAATGATGGAGGGAGAAAGAAGACAGAGGGATGTAACGATGGAGGGAGGAGGAAGACAGAGAGATGTAATGATGGAGGGAGGAGGAAGGCAGAGATGTAAATGATTGGAGGGAGAAGCAACGACGCAACGACGTACGGATGTAATGATGGAGGGAGGAGGAAGACGGAGAGATGTAATGATGATGATGGAGAGGAGGAAGACAGAGAGTAATGATGGAGGGAGAAGGAAGAGAGAGATGTAATGATGTAATGATGGAGGAAGACAGAGAGATGTAATGACTGGAGGAGTGACAAAGACAGAGATGTCATGATGTAATGACGGAGGGATGATGGAAACAGAGAGATGTAATGATGTAATGATTTAGGGAGGAGGAAGACAGAGAGATGTAATGACGGATGGAGTGAAAGAGAGAGATGTAACGATGTAACGATGGAGGGAGGAGGAAGACAGAGAGATGTAATGATGGAGGGAACGGAAGACAGAGAGATGTAATAATGTAATGATGGAGCAACGAGGGAAGACAGAGATGTAATCATGGAGGGAAGATGAAGACAGAGGGATGTAATGATGAGTGGAGCGGGAAGACAGAGATGTAAGATGTAATGATGGATAGAGAAGGAAGAAGACAGAGATGTAATGATGTAATGATGGAGGGAGGAGGAAGACAAGAGATATAATGATGTAATGACGGAGGGAGAAGGAAGACAGAGAGATGTAATGATGGAGGGAGAAGGAAGGCAGAGAGATGTAATGATGGAGGACGCAAGGAGGATGAGAGAGATGTAATGATGTAATGATGGAGGGAGGAGGAAGACAGAGATGTAATGATGGAGGGAGGATGAAGACAGAGAGATGTAATGATGGAGGGAAGAGGAAGGCAGAGAGATGTAATGATGTAATGATGGAGGAAGACAGAGAGATGTAATGATTGAGGGAGGAGGAAGACAGAGAGATGTAATGATGTAATGATGGAGGGAGGAGGAAGACAGAGAGATATAATGATGTAATGATTTAGGGAGGAGGAAGACAGAGAGATGTAATGATGGATGGAGAAGGAAGACAGAGAGATGTAATGATGTAATGATGGAGCGAGGAGGAAGACAGAGAGCTGTAATCATGGAGGGAAGATGAAGACAGGGGGATGTAATGATGGATGGATGAGGAAGACAGAGAGATGTAATGATGTAATGATGGAGGGATGAGGAAGACAGAGAGATGTAATGATGTAATGATGTAATGATGGAGCGAGGAGGAAGACAGAGAGCTGTAATCATGGAGGGAAGATGAAGACAGGGGGATGTAATGATGGAGTGAGGAGGAAGACAAATAGATGTAATGATGGATAGAGAAGGAAGACAGAGAGATGTAATGATGTAATGATGGAGGGAGGAGGAAGACAGAGAGATGTAATGATGGAGGGAGGAGGAAGGCAGAGAGATGTAATGATGTAATGATGGAGGGAGAAGGAAGACAGAGAGATGGAATGATGTAATGATGGAGGGAGGAGGAAGACAGAGAGATGTAATGATGTGATGATGGAGGGAGGAGGAAGACAGAGAGATGAATTGATTGAGGGAGAAGGAAGATAGATAGATGTAATGGTGTAATGAT
>NC_088216.1:81616933-81626154 GCF_036934945.1 Oncorhynchus masou masou
GATGTAATGATGGAGAGGGGAAGGAAGACAGAGAGATGGAGGGAGTAATGATGTAATGATGGAGGGAGAAGGAAGACAGAGAGATGTAATGATGTAATGATGGCGGGAGGAGGAAGACAGAGATGTAATGATGTAATGATGGAGGGAGGAGGAAGACAGAGATGTAAATGTACTGATGGAAGGATAGATGTAATGACAGAGAGATGGAATGATGTAATGATGGCGGGAGAAGGAAGACAGATGATGATGTATGATGGGAGGGAGGAGGAAGACAGAGAGATGTAAATGTAATGATGGAGGGGAGAAGGAAGACAGAGAGATGTAATGATGTAGTGTTGGAGTGAGGAGGAAGACAGAGAGATGTAATGATGGAGGGAGGTAGGAAGACAGAGAGATGTAATGATGTAATGATGGAGGGAGGAGGAAGACAGAGAGATTTAATGATGTAGTGATGGAGTGGGGAGGAAGACAGAGAGATGTAATGATGGAGGGAGGAGGAAGACAGAGAGATGTAATGATGTAATGATGGAGGGAGTAGGAAGACAGAGCGATGTAATGATGGAGGGAGAAGGAAGACAGAGAGTGATGGATGATGGAGAAGGAAGACAGATGATGTAATGATGGAGGGAGGAGGAAGACAGGGAGATGTAATGATGTAATGATGGAGGAGAAGGAAGACAGAGATGTAATGATGGAGGGAGGAGGAAGACAGAGATGTAATGATGGATGGAGAGGAGGAAGACAGAGAGATGTAATGATGTAATGATGGAGTGGAGGAAGAAGACAGAGAGATGTAATGATGGAGGGAGGAGGAAGACAGAGAGATGTAATGATGCAATGATGGAGGGAGAAGGGAAGACAGAGAGATGTAATGATGTAATGATGGAGATGGATGGAAGGAGGAAGACAGAGAGATGTAATGATGTAATGATGGAGGAGGAGGAAGACAGAGAGATGTAATGATGGATGGAGGAGAAAGGAAGACAGAGAGATGTAATGATGGAGGGAGGAGGAAGACAGAGAGATGTAATGATGTAATGATGGATGGAGGAGGAAGACAGAGAGATGTAATGATGGAAGGATGGAGGACAGAGAGATGGAATGATGGAATGATGGAGGAAGACAGAATGATGTAATGATGGAGGGAGAAGGAAGACAGAGAGATGTAATGATGTAATGATGGAGGGAGGAGGAAGACAGAGAGATGTAATGATGGATGGAGAAGGAAGACAGAGAGATGTAATGATGTAATGATGGAGGAGACAGAGATGTAATGATGGAGGAGAAAGAAGACAGACAGATGTAATGATGGAGGAGGAGGAAGACAGATGATGATGTAATGATGGAGGGAGAAGGAAGACAGAGAGATGTAATGATGGAGGGATGAGGAAGACAGAGAGATGTAATGATGGAGGAAGGAAGACAGAGATGTAAGATGTAATGATGGAGGGAGAAGGAAGACAGAGAGATGTAATGATGGAAGAAGGAAGACAGACAGATGTAATGATGGAGGGAGGAGGAAGACAGAGATGTAATGATGTAATGATGGAGGGATAGGAAGACAGAGATGTAATGATGTAATGATGGAGGGAGGAGGAAGACAGAGAGATGTAATGATGGAGGGAGGAGGAAGACAGAGAGATGTAATGATGTAATGATGGAGGGAGGAGGAAGACAGAGAGATGTAATGATGGGAGGAGGAAGACAGAGAGAATGATGTAATGATGGAGGAGAGGAAGACAGTGATGTAATGATGGAGGGAGAAGGAAGACAGAGAGATGTAATGATGTAATGATGGAGGGGAGAAGGAAGACAGAGAGATGTAATGATGAGGGATGGAGGGACAGAGAGAATGACAGAGAGATGTAATGATGTAATGATGGAGGGAGGAGGAAGACAGAGATGTAATGATGTAATGATGGAGGGAGGAGGAAGACAGAGAGATGTAATGATGTAATGATGGAGGGAGAAGGAAGGCAGAGAGATGTAATGATGTAATGATGGAGGGAGAAGGAAGACAGAGAGATGTAATGATGTAATGATGGAGGGAGAAGGAAGACAGAGAGATGTCATGATGGAGGGAGGAGGAAGACAGAGAGATGTAATGATGTAATGATGGAGGGAGGAGGAAGACAGAGAGATGTAATGATGGAGGGTAATGATGGAGGGAGACAGAGAGATGTAATGATGTAATGATGGAGAGGAAGACAGAGAGATGTAATGATGGATGGAGGAGGAGGAAGACAGAGATAGTGATGTAATGATGGAGGGAGGAGGAAGACAGAGATGATGTAATGATGGAGGGAGGAGGAAGACAGAGAGATGTAATGATGGATGGAGGAGGAAGACAGAGAGATGTAATGATGGATGGAGGAGGAAGACAGAGAGATGTAATGATGTAATGATGGAGGAGAAGGAAGACAGAGAGATGTAATGATGTAAATGATGGAGGGAGAAGGAAGACAGATGTAAGGATGTAATGATGGAGGGAGAAGGAAGACAGAGAGATGTAATGATGGAGGGAGGAGGAAGACAGAGGGATGTAATGATGGAGGGAGGAGGAAGACAGAGAGATGTAATGATGGAGGGAGGAGGAAGACAGAGAGATGTAATGATGTAATGATGGAGGGAGGAGGAAGACAGAGAGATATAATGATGTAATGATTTAGGGAGGAGGAAGACAGAGAGATGTAATGATGGATGGAGAAGGAAGACAGAGAGATGTAATGATGGATGGAGAAGGAAGACAGAGAGATGTAATGATGTAATGATGGAGGGAGGAGGAAGACAGAGAGATGTAATGATGGATGGAGAAGGAAGACAGAGAGATGTAATGATGTAATGATGGAGCGAGGAAGAAGACAGAGAGCTGTAATCATGGAGGGAGAAGGAAGACAGAGGGATGTAATGATGGAGTGAGGAGGAAGACAAAGAGATGTAATGATGTAATGATGGAGGGAGGAGGAAGACTGAGAGATGTAATGATGTAATGATGGAGGGAGTAGGAAGACAGAGAGATGTAATGATGTAATGATGGTGGGAGGAGGAAGACAGAGAGATGTAGTGATGTAATGATGGAGGGAGTAGGATGACAGAGAGATATAATGATGTAATGATGGAGGGAGGAGGAAGACAGAGAGATGTAATGATGGATGGAGAAGGAAGACAGAGAGATGTAATGATGGAGGGAGGAGGAAGACAGAGAGATGTAATGATGGAGGGAGTAGGAAGACAGAGTGATGTAATGATGGAGGAGAAGGAAGACAGAGAGATGTAATGATGGAGGGAGGAGGAAGACAGAGTGATGTAATGATGTAATGATGGAGGGAGAAGGAAGACAGAGAGATGTAATGATGTAATGATGGAGGGTGGAGGAAGACAGAGAGATGTAATGATGTAATGATGGAGGGAGAAGGAAGACAGAGAGATGTAATTATGTAATGATGGCGGGAGAAGGAAGACAGAGAGATGTAATGATGTAATGATGGCGGGAGGAGGAAGACAGAGATGTAAATGTACTGATGGAAGGATAGGAAGACAGAGAGATGGAATGATGTAATGATGGAGGGAGAAGGAAGACAGAGAGATGTAATGATGGAGGGAGGAGGAAGACAGAGAGATGTAATGATGTAATGATGGAGGGAGTAGGAAGACAGAGAGATGTAATGATGTAATGATGGAGGGAGGAGGAAGATAGAGAGATGTAATGATGGAGGGAGGAGGAAGACAGAGAGATGTAATGATGTAATGATGGAGGGAGGAGGAAGACAGAGCGATGTAATGATGGAGGGAGAAAGAAGACAGACAGATGTAATGATGGAGGGAGGAGGAAGACAGAGAGATGTAATGATGGAGGGTGGAGGAAGGCAGAGAGATGTAATGATGTAATGATGGAGGGAGGAGGAAGACGTAGAGATGTAATGATGTAATGATGGAGGGAGGAGGAAGACAGAGAGATGGAATGATGTAATGATGGAGGGAGGAGGAAGACGTAGAGATGTAATGATGTAATGATGGAGGGAGGAGGAAGACAGAGAGATGTAATGATGGATGGAGAAGGAAGACAGAGAGATGTAATGATGGATGGAGAAGGAAGACAGAGAGATGTCATGATGGAGGGAGGAGGAAGACAGGGAGATGTAATGATGTAATGATGGAGGGAGAAGGACGACAGAGAGATGTAATAATGGAGGGAGGAGGAAGACAGAGAGATGTAATGATGGATGGAGAAGGAAGACAGAGACATGTAATGATGTAATGATGGAGAGTGGAGGAAGACAGAGAGATGTAATGATGTAATGATGGAGGGAGAAGGAAGACAGAGAGATGTAATTATGTAATGATGGAGGGAGAAGGAAGACAGAGAGATGTAATGATGTAATGATGGCGGGAGGAGGAAGACAGAGATGTAAATGTACTGATGGAAGGATAGGAAGACAGAGAGATGGAATGATGTAATGATGGAGGAGAGAGGAAGACAGAGAGATGTAATGATGGAGGGAGGAGGAAGACAGAGAGATGTAATGATGTAATGATGGCGGGAGAAGGAAGACAGAGAGATGTAATGATGTAATGATGGAGGGAGGAGGAAGATAGAGAGATGTAATGATGGAGGGAGGAGGAAGACAGAGAGATGTAATGATGTAATGATGGAGGGAGGAGGAAGACAGAGCGATGTAATGATGGAGGGAGAAAGAAGACAGACAGATGTAATGATGGAGGGAGGAGAAAGACAGAGAGATGTAATGATGTAATGATGGAGGGAGGAGGAAGACAGAGCGATGTAATGATGGAGGGAGAAAGAAGACAGAGAGATGTAATGATGGAGGGAGGAGAAAGACAGAGAGATGTAATGATGTAATGATGGAGGGAGGAGGAAGACAGAGCGATGTAATGATGGAGGGAGAAAGAAGACAGACAGATGTAATGATGGAGGGAGGAGGAAGACAGAGAGATGTAATGATGGAGGGAGGAGGAAGGCAGAGAGATGTAATGATGTAATGATGGAGGAGAAGGAAGACAGAGAGATGGAATGATGTAATGATGGAGGGAGGAGGAAGACAGAGAGATGTAATGATGTGATGATGGAGGGAGGAGGAAGACAGAGAGATGAATTGATTGAGGGAGAAGGAAGATAGATAGATGTAATGATGTAATGATGGAGGAAGACAGAGAGATGTAATGATTGAGGGAGGAGAAAGACAGAGAGATGTCATGATGTAATGATGGAGGGAGGAGGAAGACAGAGAGATATAATGATGTAATGATGGAGGGAGGAGGAAGACAGAGAGATTAATTGATTGAGGGAGAAGGAAGATAGATAGATGTAATGATGTAATGATGGAGGAAGACAGAGAGATGTAATGATTGAGGGAGGAGAAAGACAGAGAGATGTCATGATGTAATGATGGAGGGAGGAGGAAGACAGAGAGATATAATGATGTAATGATGGAGGGAGGAGGAAGGCAGAGAGATGTAATGATTGAGGGAGGAGGAAGACAGAGAGATGTAATGATGGAGGGAGGAGGAAGACAGAGAGATGTAATGATTGAGGGAGGAGGAAGACAGAGAGATGTAATGATGTAATGATGGAGGGAGGAGGAAGACAGAGAGATATAATGATGGAGGGAGGAGGAAGACAGAGCGATGTAATGATGGAGGGAGAAAGAAGACAGACAGATGTAATGATGGAGGGAGGAGAAAGACAGAGAGATGTAATGATGTAATGATGGAGGGAGGAGGAAGACAGAGCGATGTAATGATGGAGGGAGAAAGAAGACAGAGAGATGTAATGATGGAGGGAGGAGAAAGACAGAGAGATGTAATGATGTAATGATGGAGGGAGGAGGAAGACAGAGCGATGTAATGATGGAGGGAGAAAGAAGACAGACAGATGTAATGATGGAGGGAGGAGGAAGACAGAGAGATGTAATGATGGAGGGAGGAGGAAGGCAGAGAGATGTAATGATGTAATGATGGAGGGAGAAGGAAGACAGAGAGATGGAATGATGTAATGATGGAGGGAGGAGGAAGACAGAGAGATGTAATGATGTGATGATGAAGGGAGGAGGAAGACAGAGAGATGAATTGATTGAGGGAGAAGGAAGATAGATAGATGTAATGATGTAATGATGGACGAAGACAGAGAGATGTAATGATTGATGGAGGAGAAAGACAGAGAGATGTCATGATGTAATGATGGAGGGAGGAGGAAGACAGAGATATAATGATGTAATGATGGAGGGAGTAGGAAGGCAGAGAGATGTAATGATTGAGGGAGGAGGAAGACAGAGAGATGTAATGATGGAGGGAGGAGGAAGACAGAGAGATGTAATGATTGAGGGAGGAGGAAGACAGAGAGATGTAATGATGTAATGATGGAGGGAGGAGGAAGACAGAGAGATATAATGATGGAGGGAGGAGGAAGACCAAGAGATGTAATGATGGAGGGAGGAGGAAGGCAGAGAGATGTAATGATGTAATGATGGAGGAAGACACAGAGATGTAATGATTGAGGGAGTAGGAAGACAGAGAGATGTGACGATGTAATGATGGAGGGAGGAGGAAGACAGAGAGATGTAATGATGGAGGGAGTAGGAAGACAGAGAGATTAATTGATTGAGGGAGAAGGAAGATAGATAGATGTAATGATGTAATGATGGACGAAGACAGAGAGATGTAATGATTGAGGGAGGAGAAAGACAGAGAGATGTCATGATGTAATGATGGAGGGAGGAGGAAGACAGAGAGATATAATGATGTAATGATGGGAGGGAGGAGGAAGGCAGAGAGATGTAATGATTGAGGGAGAAGTAAGACAGAGAGATGTAATGATGGAGGGAGGAGGAAGGCAGAGAGATGTAATGATGGAGGGAGGAGGAAGACAGAGAGATGTAAGGATGTAATGATGGAGGGAGGAGGAAGACAGAGAGATATAATGATGGAGGGAGGAGGAAGACCAAGAGATGTAATGATGGAGGGAGGAGGAAGGCAGAGAGATGTAATGATGTAATGATGGAGGAAGACAGAGAGATGTAATGATTGAGGGAGGAGGAAGACAGAGCGATGTAATGATGTAATGATGGAGGGAGGAGGAAGACAGAGAGATATAATGATGTAATGATTTAGGGAGGAGGAAGACAGAGAGATGTAGTGATGGATGGAGAAGGAAGACAGAGAGATGTAATGATGGATGGAGAAGGAAGACAGAGAGATGTAATGATGTAATGATGGAGGGAGGAGGAAGACAGAGAGTTTTAATGATGGATGGAGAAGGAAGGCAGAGAGATGTAATGATGTAATGATGGAGCGAGGAGGCAGACAGAGAGATGTAATGATGGATGGAGAAGGAAGACAGAGAGATGTAATGATGTAATGATGGAGCGAGGAAGAAGACAGAGAGCTGTAATCATGGAGGGAAGATGAAGACAGAGGGATGTAATGATGGAGTGAGGAGGAAGACTAAGAGATGTAATGATGGAGGGAGGAGGAAGACAGGGAGATGTAATGATGTAATGATGGAGGGAGGAGGAAGACAGGGAGATGTAATGATGGAGGGAGAAGGAAGACAGAGCGATGTAATGATGGAGGGAGGAGAAAGACAGAGAGATGTAATGATGTAATGATGGAGGGAGGAGGAAGACAGAGCGATGTAATGATGGAGGGAGGAGAAAGACAGAGGGATGTAATGATGTAATGATGGAGGGAGGAGGAAGACAGAGAGATGTAATGATGTAATGATGGAGGGAGGAGGAAGACAGAGCGATGTAATGATGGAGGGAGAAAGAAGACAGACAGATGTAATGATGGAGGGAGGAAAGACAGAGAGATGTAATGATGTAATGATGGAGGGAGGAGGAAGACAGAGCGATGTAATGATGGAGGGAGAAAGAAGACAGAGAGATGTAATGATGGAGGGAGGAGAAAGACAGAGAGATGTAATGATGTAATGATGGAGGGAGGAGGAAGACAGAGCGATGTAATGATGGAGGGAGAAAGAAGACAGACAGATGTAATGATGGCGGGAGGAGGAAGACAGAGAGATGTAATGATGGAGGGAGGAGGAAGGCAGAGAGATGTAATGATGTAATGATGGAGGGAGAAGGAAGACAGAGATGGAATGATGTAATGATGGAGGGAGGAGGAAGACAGAGAGATGTAATGATGTGATGATGAAGGGAGGAGGAAGACAGAGAGATGAATTGATTGAGGGAGAAGGAAGATAGATAGATGTAATGATGTAATGATGGAGGAAGACAGAGAGATGTAATGATTGAGGGAGGAGAAAGACAGAGAGAGATGTCATGATGTAATGATGGAGGGAGGAGGAAGACAGAGAGATATAATGATGTAATGATGGAGGGAGGAGGAAGACAGAGAGATTAATTGATTGAGGGAGAAGGAAGATAGATAGATGTAATGATGTAATGATGGATGAAGACAGAGAGATGTAATGATTGAGGGAGGAGAAAGACAGAGAGATGTCATGATGTAATGATGGGAGGGAGGAGGAAGACAGAGAGATATAATGATGTAATGATGGAGGGAGGAGGAAGGCAGAGAGATGTAATGATTGAGGGAGGAGGAAGACAGAGAGATGTAATGATGGAGGGAGGAGGAAGACAGAGAGATGTAATGATTGAGGGAGGAGGAAGACAGAGAGATGTAATGATGTAATGATGGAGGGAGGAGGAAGACAGAGAGATATAATGATGGAGGGAGGAGGAAGACAGAGAGATGTAATGATGGAGGGAGGAGGAAGGCAGAGAGATGTAATGATGTAATGATGGAGGAAGACAGAGAGATGTAATGATTGAGGGAGGAGGAAGACAGAGCGATGTAATGATGTAATGATGGAGGGAGGAGGAAGACAGAGAGATATAATGATGTAATGATTTAGGGAGGAGGAAGACAGAGAGATGTAGTGATGGATGGAGAAGGAAGACAGAGAGATGTAATGATGGATGGAGAAGGAAGACAGAGAGATGTAATGATGTAATGATGGAGGGAGGAGGAAGACAGAGAGATGTAATGATGGATGGAGAAGGAAGGCAGAGAGATGTAATGATGTAATGATGGAGCGAGGAGGCAGACAGAGAGATGTAATGATGGATGGAGAAGGAAGACAGAGAGATATAATGATGTAATGATGGAGCGAGGAAGAAGACAGAGAGCTGTAATCATGGAGGGAAGATGAAGACAGAGGGATGTAATGATGGAGT
>NC_088216.1:81626654-81641654 GCF_036934945.1 Oncorhynchus masou masou
CTCCTCCCTCCATCATTACATCTCTCTGTCTTCCCTACTCCCTCC
Organism: Oncorhynchus masou masou; assembly: GCF_036934945.1. Taxonomy (NCBI): domain Eukaryota; kingdom Metazoa; phylum Chordata; class Actinopteri; order Salmoniformes; family Salmonidae; genus Oncorhynchus; species Oncorhynchus masou. Next base: position 81,626,700 of record NC_088216.1, read on the forward strand.
ATCATTACATCATTACATCTCTCTGTCTTCCTCCTCCCTCCATCATTACATCTCTCTGTCTTCCTACTCCCTCCCATCATTACATCATTACATCTCTCTGTCTTCCTTCTCGCTCCATCCTTACATCCTCCTGTCTTCCTTCTCCCTCCATCATTGCATCACTCTGTCTTCCCTCCTCCCTCCATCATTACATCTCTCTGTCTTCCTACTCCCTCCATCATTACATCATTACATCTCTCTGTCTTCCTTCTCCCTCCATCATTACATCACTCTGTCTTCCTTCTCCCTCCATCATTGCATCACTCTGTCTTCCTACTCCCTCCATCATTACATCTCTCTGTCTTCCTTCTCCCTCCATCATTACATCATTACATCTCTCTGTCTTCCTTCTCCCTCCATCATTACATCTCTCTGTCTTCCTTCTCCCTCCATCATTACATCACTCTGTCTTCCTTCTCCCTCCATCATTGCATCTCTCTGTCTTCCTACTCCCTCCATCATTACATCATTACATCCCTCTGTCTTCCTTCTCCCTCCATCATTACATCATTACATCCCTCTGTCTTCCTTCTCCCTCCATCATTACATCATTACATCTCTCTGTCTTCCTCCTCCCTCCATCATTAAATCATTACATCTCTCTGTCTTCCTCCTCCCTCCATCATTACATCATTACATCCCTCTGTCTCCCTTCTCCGTCCATCATTACATCTCTCTGTCTTCCTCCTCCCTCAATCATTACATCTCTCTGTCTTCCTTCTCCCTCCATCATTACATAATTACATCTCTCTGTCTTCATCCTACCTCCATCATTACATCTCTCTGTCTTCCTCCTCCCTCCATTATTATATCTCTCTGTCTTCCTTCTCCCTCCATCATTACATCATTACATCTCTCTGTCTTCCTACTCCCTCCATCATTACATCATTACATCTCTCTGTCTTCCTTCTCCCTCCATCATTACATCACTCTGTCTTCCTACTCCCTCCATCATTACATCTCTCTGTCTTCCTTTTCCCTACATCATTACATGATTACATCTCTCTGTATTCCTACTCCCTCCATCATTACATAATTACATCTCTCTGTCTTCCTGCTCCCTCCATCATTACATCATTACATCTCTCTGTCTTCCTTCTCCCTCCATCATTACATCACTCTGTCTTCCTACTCCCTCCATCATTACATCACTGTCTTCCTACTCCCTCCATCATTACATCTCTCTGTCTTCCTTTTCCCTCCATCATTACATCATTACATCTCTCTGTCTTCATTCTCCCTCCATCATTACATCACTCTGTCTTCCTACTCCCTCCATCATTACATCACTCTGTCTTCCTTCTCCCTCCATCATTACATCTCTCTGTCTTCCTTTTCCCTCCATCATTACATCATTACATCTCTCTGTCTTCCTACTCCGTCCATCATTACATCCCACTCTGTCTTCCTCCTCCCTACTTCATTATATCTCTCTGTCGTCCTACTCCCTCCATAATTACATCATTACATCTCTGTCTTCCTCCTCCCTCCATCATTACATCTATCTGTCTTCCCTCCCTCCATCATTACATCATTACATCTCTCTGTCTTCCTCCTCCCTCCATCATTACATCATTACATCTCTCTGCCTTCCTACCCCCTCCATCATTACATCATTACATCTCTCTGTCTTCCTCCTCCCTCCATCATTACATCTCTCTGTCTTCCTTCTCCCTCCATCACTACATCATTACATTTCTCTGTCTTCCTCCTCCCTCCATCATTACATCATTACATCTCTCTGTCTTCCTACTCCCTCCACCATTACATCTCTCTGTCTTCCTACTCCCTCCATCATTACATCATTACATCACTCTGTCTTCCTCCTCCCTACATAATTAAATCTTTCTGTCTTCCTCCTCCCTCCATCATTACATCATTACATCTCTCTGTCTTCCTCCTCCCTCCATCATTACATCTCTCTGTCTTCCTCCTCCCTCCATCATTACATCTCTCTGTCTTCCTTCTCCCTCCATCACTACATCATTACATCTCTCTGTCTTCCTCCTCCCTCCATCATTACATCATTACATCTCTCTGTCTTCCTTCTCCCTCCATCATTACATCTCTCTGTCTTCCTCCTCCCTCCATCATTACATCATCATTACATCTCTCTGTCCCTTCCTCCCTCCATCATTACATCATTACATCTCTCTGTCTTCCTCCTCCCTCCATCATTACATCTCTCTGTCCATCCCTCCATCATTACATCATTACATCTCTCTGTCTTCCTCCTCCTCCATCATTACATCTCTCTGTCTTCCTTCTCCCTCCATCATTACATCATTACATCTCTCTGTCTTCCTTCTCCCTCCATCATTACATCATTACATCTCTCTGTCTTCCTTCTCCCTCCATCATTACATCTCTCTGTCTTCCTACTCCCTCCATCATTACATCATTACATCTCTCTGTCTTCCTCCTCCCTCCATCATTACATCACTCTGTCTTCCTTCTCCCTCCATCATTACATCCTTACATCTCTCTCTGTCTTCCTACCCCCTCCATCATTACATCATTACATCTCTCTGTCTTCCTTCTCCCTCCATCATTACATCTCTCTGTCTTCCTTCTCCCTCCATCATTACATCTCTCTGTCTTCCTCCTCCCTCCATCATTAAATCATTACATCTCTCTGTCTTCCTCCTCCCTCCATCATTACATCATTACATCCCTCTGTCTCCCTTCTCCGTCCATCATTACATCTCTCTGTCTTCCTCCTCCCTCAATCATTACATCTCTCTGTCTTCCTTCTCCCTCCATCATTACATAATTACATCTCTCTGTCTTCATCCTACCTCCATCATTACATCTCTCTGTCTTCCTCCTCCCTCCATTATTATATCTCTCTGTCTTCCTCCTCCCTCCATCATTACATCATTACATCTCTCTGTCTTCCTTCTCCCTCAATTATTACATCATTACATCTCTCTGTCTTCCTTCTCCCTCCATCATTACTCACTCTGTCTTCCTACTCCCTCCATCATTACATCTCTCTGTCTTCCTTTTCCCTCCATCATTACATGATTACATCTCTCTGTATTCCTACTCCCTCCATCATTACATCATCTCTGTCTTCCTGCTCCCTCCATCATTACATCATTACATCTCTCTGTCTTCCTTCTCCCTCCATCATTACATCACTCTGTCTTCCTACTCCCTCCATCATTACATCACTCTGTCTTCCTACTCCCTCCATCATTACATCTCTCTGTCTTCCTTTTCCCTCCATCATTACATCATTACATCTCTCTGTCTTCATTCTCCCTCCATCATTACATCACTCTGTCTTCCTACTCCCTCCATCATTACATCACTCTGTCTTCCTTCTCCCTCCATCATTACATCTCTCTGTCTTCCTCCTCCCTCCATCATTACATCATTACATCTCTCTGTCTTCCTATCATCATTACATCGTTACGTCTCTGTCTTCCTCCTCCCTACTTCATTATATCCTCTCCACTCCCTCCATTACATCATTACTCTGTCTTCCTCCTCCCTCCATCTCATCTATCTGTCTTCCTTCTCCCTCCATCATTACATCATTACATCTCTCTGTCTTCCTCCTCCCTCCATCATTACATCATTACATCTCTCTGCCTTCCTACCCCCTCCATCATTACATCATTACATCTCTCTGTCTTCCTCCTCCCTCCATCATTACATCTCTCTGTCTTCCTTCTCCCTCCATCACTACATCATTACATTTCTCTGTCTTCCTCCTCCCTCCATCATTACATCATTACATCTCTCTGTCTTCCTACTCCCTCCACCATTACATCTCTCTGTCTTCCTACATCCCTCCATCATTACATCATTACATCTCTTCCTCCTCCCTCCATCATTACATCATTACATCTCTCTGTCTTCCTCCTCCTCCATCATTACATCTCTCTGTCTTCCTACTCATCATTACATCATTACATCTGTCTTCCTCCTCCCTCCATCATTACATCTCTCTGTCTTCCTACTCCCTCCATCATTACATCATTACATCTCTCTGTCTTCCTTCTCCCTCCATCATTACATCACTCTGTCTTCCTTCTCCCTCCATCATTATTTGCATCACTCTGTCTTCCTCCTCCCTCCATCATTACATCTCTCTGTCTTCCTACTCTCCATCCATCATTACATCTCTTACTTCCTTCTCCCTCCATCATTACATCTCTCTGTCTTCCTTCTCCCTCCATCATTGCATCACTCTGTCTTCCTACTCCCTCCATCATTACATCTCTCTGTCTTCCTTCTCCCTCCATCATTACATCACTCTGTCTTCCTTCTCCCTCCATCATTACATCTCTCTGTCTTCCTACTCCCTCCATCATTACATCATTACATCTCATGTCTGTCTTCCTACTCCTCCATCATTACATCATTACATCTCTCTGTCTTCCTTCTCCCTCCATCCATCATTACATCATTACATCTCTCTGTCTTCCTTCTCCCTCCATCATTACATCATTACATCTCTCTGTCTTCTCCCTCCATCATTACTCACTCTGTCTTTACATCATTACATCATTCTGTCTCCTTCTCCCTCCATCATTACATCACTCTGTCTTCCTCCTCCCTCCATCATTACATCTCTGTCTTCCTCTCCCTCCATCATTACATCTCTCTGTCTTCCTTCTCCCTCCATCATTACATCATTACATCTCTCTGTCTTCCTCCTCCCTCCATCATTACATCTTACATCTCTGTCTTCCTACTCCCTCCACCATTACATCTCTCTGTCTTCCTACTCCCTCCATCATTACATCATTACATCTCTCTGTCTTCCTCCTCCCTCCATTATTACATCTTTCTGTCTTCCTCCTCCCTCCATCATTACATCATTACATCTCTCTGTCTTCCTCCTCCCTCCATCATTACATCATTACATCTCTCTGTCTTCCTCCTCCCTCCATCATTACATCTCTCTGTCTTCCTACTCCCTCCATCATTACATCATTACATCTCTCTGTCTTCCTTCTCCCTCCATCATTACATCATTACATCTCTCTGTCTTCCTCCTCCCTCCATCATTACATCTCTCTGTCTTCCTTCTCCCTCCATCATTACATCATTACATCTCTCTGTCTTCCTTCTCCCTCCATCATTACATCTCTCTGTCTTCCTCCTCCTCCATCATTACATCATTACATCTCTCTGTCTTCCTTCTCCCTCCATCATTACATCATTACTCTGTCTTCCTTCTCCCTCCATCATTACATCATTATCATCATCTCTGTCTTCCTCCTCCCTCCATCATTACATCTCTCTGTCTTCCTACTCCCTCCATCATTACATCATTACATCTCTCTGTCTTCCTCCTCCCTCCATCATTACATCTCTCTGTCTTCCTACTCCCTCCATCATTACATCATTACATCTCTCTGTCTTCCTACTCCCTCCATCATTACATCTCTCTGTCTTCCTACTCCCTCCATCATTACATCATTACATCTCTCTGTCTTCCTACTCCCTCCATCATTACATCATCTGTCTTCCTTCTCCCTCCATCATTGCATCACTCTGTCTTCCTCCTCCCTCCATCATTACATCTCTCTGTCTTCCTACTCCCTCCATCATTACATCATTACTCTCTCTGTCTTCCTTCTCCCTCCATCATTACATCATTACATCTCTGTCTTCCTACTCCCTCCATCATTACATCTCTTATCATCTCTCTGTCTTCCTCCCTCCATCCATCATTACATCTCTCTGTCTTCCTACTCCCTCCATCATTACATCATTACATCTCTCTGTCTTCCTCCTCCCTCCATCATTACATCTCTCTGTCTTCCTACTCCCTCCATCATTACATCATTACATCTCTCTGTCTTCCTTCTCCCTCCATCATTACATCACTGTCTTCCTACTCCCTCCATCATTACATCTCTCTGTCTTCCTTTTCCCTCCATCATTACATCATTACATTACATCACTCTGTCTTCCTCCTCCCATTACCATCATTACATCATCTCTGTCTTCCTTCTCCCTCCATCATTACATCATTACATTTCTCTGTCTTCCTCCTCCCTCCATCATTACATCATTACATCTCTCTGTCTTCCTCCTCCCTCCATTACCATTACATCTCTCTGTCTTCCTACTCCCCATCATTACATCATCATCACTCTGTCTTCCTCCTCCTACATCATTAAATCTTTCTGTCTTCCTCCTCCCTCCATCATTACATCTTACATCTCTCTGTCTTCCTCCTCCCTCCATCATTACATCTCTCTGTCTTCCTACTCCCTCCATCATTACATCATTACATCTCTCTGTCTTCCTCCTCCCTCCATCATTACATCTCTCTGTCTTCCTACTCCCTCCATCATTACATCATTACATCTCTCTGTCTTCCTCCTCCCTCCATCATTACATCTCTGACTTCCTCCTCCCTCCATCATTGCATCACTCTGTCTTCCTCCTCCCTCCATCATTACATCTCTCTGTCTTCCTACTCCTCCATCATTACATCATTACATCTCTCTGTCTGTCTTCCTTCTCCTCCATCACTACATCATTACATCTCTCTGTCTTCCTTCTCCCTCCATCATTACATCATTACATCTCTCTGTCTTCCTTCTCCCTCCATCATTACATCTCTGTCTTCCTTCTCCCTCCATCATTACATCTCTCTGTCTTCCTTCTCCCTCCATCATTGCTCCCTCCATCATTACATCATTACATCCCTCTGTCTTCCTTCTCCCTCCATCATTACATCATCTGTCTTCCTTCTCCCTCCATCATTGCATCACTCTGTCTTCCTACTCCCTCCATCATTACATCTCTCTGTCTTCCTTCTCCCTCCATCATTACATCATTACATCTCTCTGTCTTCCTTCTCCCTCCATCATTACATCTCTCTGTCTTCCTTCTCCCTCCATCATTACATCACTCTGTCTTCCTTCTCCCTCCATCATTGCATCTCTCTGTCTTCCTCCTCCCTCCATCATTAAATCATTACATCTCTCTGTCTTCCTCCTCCCTCCATCATTACATCATTACATCCCTCTGTCTCCCTTCTCCGTCCATCATTACATCTCTCTGTCTTCCTCCTCCTCAATCATTACATCTCTCTGTCTTCCTTCTCCCTCCATCATTACATAATTACATCTCTCTGTCTTCATCCTACCTCCATCATTACATCTCTCTGTCTTCCTCCTCCCTCCATTATTATATCTCTCTGTCTTCCTTCTCCCTCCATCATTACATCATTACATCTCTCTGTCTTCCTACTCCCTCCATCATTACATCATTACATCTCTGTCTTCCTTCTCCCTCCATCATTACATCACTCTGTCTTCCTACTCCCTCCATCATTACATCTCTCTGTCTTCCTTTTCCCTACATCATTACATGATTACATCTCTCTGTATTCCTACTCCCTCCATCATTACATAATTACATCTCTGTCTTCCTGCTCCCTCCATCATTACATCATTACATCTCTCTGTCTTCCTTCTCCCTCCATCATTACATCACTCTGTCTTCCTACTCCCTCCATCATTACATCACTGTCTTCCTACTCCCTCCATCATTACATCTCTCTGTCTTCCTTTTCCCTCCATCATTACATCATTACATCTCTCTGTCTTCATTCTCCCTCCATCATTACATCACTCTGTCTTCCTACTCCCTCCATCATTACATCACTCTGTCTTCCTTCTCCCTCCATCATTACATCTCTCTGTCTTCCTTTTCCCTCCATCATTACATCATTACATCTCTCTGTCTTCCTACTCCGTCCATCATTACATCGTTACGTCACTCTGTCTTCCTCCTCCCTACTTCATTATATCTCTCTGTCGTCCTACTCCCTCCATAATTACATCATTACATCTCTCTGTCTTCCTCCTCCCTCCATCATTACATCTATCTGTCTTCCTTCTCCCTCCATCATTACATCATTACATCTCTCTGTCTTCCTCCTCCCTCCATCATTACATCATTACATCTCTCTGCCTTCCTACCCCTCCATCATTACATCATTACATCTCTCTGTCTTCCTCCTCCCTCCATCATTACATCTCTCTGTCTTCCTTCTCCCTCCATCACTACATCATTACATTTCTCTGTCTTCCTCCTCCCTCCATCATTACATCATTACATCTCTCTGTCTTCCTACTCCCTCCACCATTACATCTCTCTGTCTTCCTACTCCCTCCATCATTACATCATTACATCACTCTGTCTTCCTCCTCCCTACATAATTAAATCTTTCTGTCTTCCTCCTCCCTCCATCATTACATCATTACATCTCTCTGTCTTCCTCCTCCCTCCATCATTACATCTCTCTGTCTTCCTACTCCCTCCATCATTACATCATTACATCTCTCTGTCTTCCTCCTCCCTCCATCATTACATCTCTCTGTCTTCCTACTCCCTCCATCATTACATCATTACATCTCTCTGTCTTCCTTCTCCCTCCATCATTACATCACTCTGTCTTCCTTCTCCCTCCATCATTGCATCACTCTGTCTTCCTCCTCCCTCCATCATTACATCTCTCTGTCTTCCTACTCCCTCCATCATTACATCATTACATCTCTCTGTCTTCCTTCTCCCTCCATCATTACATCACTCTATCATTGCATCACTCTGTCTTCCTACTCCCTCCATCATTACATCTCTCTGTCTTCCTTCTCCCTCCATCATTACATCACTCTGTCTTCCTTCTCCCTCCATCATTGCATCTCTCTGTCTTCCTACTCCCTCCATCATTACATCATTACATCTCTCTGTCTTCCTCCTCCCTCCATCATTACATCTCTCTGTCTTCCTACTCCCTCCATCATTACATCATTACATCTCTCTGTCTTCCTTCTCCTCCATCATTGCATCACTCTCTTCCTACTTCCATCATCATCTCTCTCTGTCTTCCTTTTCCCTACATCATTACATCATTACATTTCTCTGTCTTCCTTCTCCCTCCATCATTACATCACTCTGTCTTCCTACTCCCTCCATCATTACATCACTGTCTTCCTACTCCCTCCATCATTACATCTCTCTGTCTTCCTTTTCCCTCCATCATTACATCATTACATCTCTCTGTCTTCGTTCTCCCTCCATCATTACATCACTCTGTCTTCCTAATCCCTCCATCATTACATCACTCTGTCTTCCTTCTCCCTCCATCATTACATCACTCTGTCTTCCTACTCCCTCCATCATTACATCACTGTCTTCCTACTCCCTCCATCATTACATCTCTCTGTCTTCCTTCTCCCTCCATCACTACATCATTACATTTCTCTGTCTTCCTCCTCCCTCCATCATTACATCATTACATCTCTCTGTCTTCCTACTCCCTCCACCATTACATCTCTCTGTCTTCCTACTCCCTCCATCATTACATCATTACATCACTCTGTCTTCCTCCTCCCTACATAATTAAATCTTTCTGTCTTCCTCCTCCCTCCATCATTACATCATTACATCTCTCTGTCTTCCTCCTCCCTCCATCATTACATCTCTCTGTCTTCCTACTCCCTCCATCATTACATCATTACATCTCTCTGTCTTCCTCCTCCCTCCATCATTACATCTCTCTGTCTTCCTACTCCCTCCATCATTACATCATTACATCTCTCTGTCTTCCTTCTCGCTCCATCATTACATCACTCTGTCTTCCTTCTCCCTCCATCATTGCATCACTCTGTCTTCCTCCTCCCTCCATCATTACATCTCTCTGTCTTCCTACTCCCTCCATCATTACATCATTACATCTCTCTGTCTTCCTTCTCCCTCCATCATTACATCACTCTGTCTTCCTTCTCCCTCCATCATTGCATCACTCTGTCTTCCTACTCCCTCCATCATTACATCTCTCTGTCTTCCTTCTCCCTCCATCATTACATCATTACATCTCTCTGTCTTCCTTCTCCCTCCATCATTACATCTCTCTGTCTTCCTTCTCCCTCCATCATTACATCACTCTGTCTTCCTTCTCCCTCCATCATTGCATCTCTCTGTCTTCCTACTCCCTCCATCATTACATCATTACATCTCTCTGTCTTCCTTCTCTCTCCATCATTGCATCACTCTGTCTTCCTACTCCCTCCATCATTACATCTGTCTGTCTTCCTTTTCCCTACATCATTACATCATTACATCTCTCTGTCTTCCTACTCCCTCCATCATTACATAATTACATCTCTCTGTCTTCCTGCTCCCTCCATCATTACATCATTACATTTCTCTGTCTTCCTTCTCCCTCCATCATTACATCACTCTGTCTTCCTACTCCCTCCATCATTACATCACTGTCTTCCTACTCCCTCCATCATTACATCTCTCTGTCTTCCTTTTCCCTCCATCATTACATCATTACATCTCTCTGTCTTCATTCTCCCTCCATCATTACATCACTCTGTCTTCCTAATCCCTCCATCATTACATCACTCTGTCTTCCTTCTCCCTCCATCATTACATCACTCTGTCTTCCTACTCCCTCCATCATTACATCACTGTCTTCCTACTCCCTCCATCATTACATCTCTCTGTCTTCCTTTTCCCTCCATCATTACATCATTACATCTCTCTGTCTTCCTACTCCCTCCATAATTACATCATTACATCTCTCTGTCTTCCTACTCCCTCCATCATTACATCTATCTGTCTTCCTTCTCCCTCCATCATTACATCATTACATCTCTCTGTCTTCCTCCTCCCTCCATCATTACATCTTTCTGTCTTCCTACTCCGTCCATCATTACATCGTTACATCACTCTGTCTTCCTCCTCCCTACTTCATTATATCTCTCTGTCGTCCTACTCCCTCCATAATTACATCATTACATCTCTCTGTCTTCCTCCTCCCTCCATCATTACATCTATCTGTCTTCCTTCTCCCTCCATCATTACATCATTACATCTCTCTGTCTTCCTTCTCCCTCCATCATTACATCATTACATCTCTCTGTCTTCCTCCTCCCTCCATCATTACATCTCTCTGTCTTCCTCCTCCCTCCATCATTACATCTCTCTGTCTTCCTCCTCCCTCCATCATTCCATCATTACATCTCTCTGTCTTTCTCCTCCCTCCATCATTACATCTCTCTGTCTTCCTCCTCCCTCCATCATTACATCTCTCTGTCTTCCTCCTCCCTCCATCATTACATCATTACATCTCTCTGTCTTCCTTCTCCCTCCATCATTACATCATTACATCTCTCTGTCTTCCTCCTCCCTCCATCATTACATCTCTCTGTCTTCCTCCTCCCTCCATCATTACATCATTACATCTCTCTGTCTTCCTTCTCCCTCCATCATTACATCATTACATCTCTCTGTCTTCCTCCTCCCTCCATCATTACATCATTACATCTCTGTCTTCCTACTCCCTCCATCATTACATCATTACATCTCTCTGTCTTCCTTCTCCCTCCATCATTACATCACTGTCTTCCTACTCCCTCCATCATTACATCTCTCTGTCTTCCTTTCCCTCCATCATTACATCATTACATCTCTCTGTCTTCATTCTCCCTCCATCATTACATCACTCTGTCTTCCTACTCCCTCCATCATTACATCACTCTGTCTTCCTTCTCCCTCCATCATTACATCTCTCTGTCTTCCTTTTCCCTCCATCATTACATCATTACATCTCTCTGTCTTCCTCCTCCGTCCATCATTACATCGTTACATCACTCTGTCTTCCTCCTCCCTACTTCATTATATCTCTCTGTCGTCCTACTCCCTCCATAATTACATCCTTACATCTCTCTGTCTTCCTCCTCCCTCCATCATTACATCTATCTGTCTTCCTTCTCCCTCCATCATTACATCATTACATCTCTCTGTCTTCCTCCTCCCTCCATCATTACATCTTTCTGTCTTCCTACTCCGTCCATCATTACATCGTTACATCACTCTGTCTTCTTCCTCCCTACTTCATTATATCTCTCTGTCGTCCTACTCCCTCCATAATTACATCATTACATCTCTCTGTCTTCCTCCTCCCTCCATCATTACATCTATCTGTCTTCCTTCTCCCTCCATCATTACATCATTACATCTCTCTGTCTTCCTTCTCCCGCCATCATTACATCATTACATCTCTCTGTCTTCCTCCTCCCTCCATCATTACATCATTACATCTCTCTGTCTTCCTCCTCCCTCGATCATTACATCATGACATCTCTCTGTCTTCCTCCTCCCTCCATCATTACATCATTACATCTCTCTGTCTTCCTCCTCCCTCCATCATTACATCATTACATCTCTCTGTCTTCCTCCTCCCTCCATCATTACATCTTTCTGTCTTCCTACTCCCTCCATCATGACATCATTACATCTCTGTGTCTTCCTCCTCCCTCCATCATTACATCATTACATCTCTCTGTCTTCCTTCTCCATCATTACATCACTCTGTCTTCCTTCTCCCTCCATCATTACATCACTCTGTCTTCCTACTCCCTCCATCATTACATCACTGTCTTCCTACTCCCTCCATCATTACATCTCTCTGTCTTCCTTTTCCCTCCATCATTACATCATTACATCTCTCTGTCTTCCTACTCCCTCCATAATTACATCATTACATCTCTCTGTCTTCCTACTCCCTCCATCATTACATCTATCTGTCTTCCTTCTCCCTCCATCATTACATCATTACATCTCTCTGTCTTCCTCCTCCCTCCATCATTACATCTTTCTGTCTTCCTACTCCGTCCATCATTACATCGTTACATCACTCTGTCTTCCTCCTCCCTACTTCATTATATCTCTCTATCGTCCTACTCCCTCCATAATTACATCATTACATCTCTCTGTCTTCCTCCTCCCTCCATCATTACATCTATCTGTCTTCCTTCTCCCTCCATCATTACATCATTACATCTCTCTGTCTTCCTCCTCCCGCCATCATTACATCATTACATCTCTCTGTCTTCCTCCTCCCTCCATCATTACATCTCTCTGTCTTCCTCCTCCCTCCATCATTACATCTCTCTGTCTTCCTCCTCCCTCCATCATTCCATCATTACATCTCTCTGTCTTCCTCCTCCCTCCATCATTACATCTCTCTGTCTTCCTCCTCCCTCCATCATTACATCTCTGTCTTCCTCCTCCCTCCATCATTACATCATTACATCTCTCTGTCTTCCTTCTCCCTCCATCATTACATCATTACATCTCTCTGTCTTCCTCCTCCCTCCATCATTACATCTCTCTGTCTTCCTCCTCCCTCCATCATTACATCATTACATCTCTCTGTCTTCCTTCTCCCTCCATCATTACATCATTACATCTCTCTGTCTTCCTCCTCCCTCCATCATTACATCATTACATCTCTCTGTCTTCCTACTCCCTCCATCATTACATCATTACATCTCTCTGTCTTCCTTCTCCCTCCATCATTACATCACTGTCTTCCTACTCCCTCCATCATTACATCTCTCTGTCTTCCTTTTCCCTCCATCATTACATCATTACATCTCTCTGTCTTCATTCTCCTCCATCATTACATCACTCTGTCTTCCTACTCCCTCCATCATTACATAACTCTGTCTTCCTTCTCCCTCCATCATTACATCTCTCTGTCTTCCTCCTCCCTCCATCATTACATCATTACATCTCTCTGTCTTCCTACTCCCTCCATCATTACATCGTTACATCACTCTGTCTTCCTCCTCCCTACTTCATTATATCTCTCTGTCGTCCTACTCCCTCCATAATTACATCCTTACATCTCTCTGTCTTCCTCCTCCCTCCATCATTACATCTATCTGTCTTCCTTCTCCCTCCATCATTACATCATTACATCTCTCTGTCTTCCTCCTCCCTCCATCATTACATCTTTCTGTCTTCCTACTCCGTCCATCATTACATCGTTACATCACTCTGTCTTCTTCCTCCCTACTTCATTATATCTCTCTGTCGTCCTACTCCCTCCATAATTACATCATTACATCTCTCTGTCTTCCTCCTCCTCCATCATTACATCTATCTGTCTTCCTTCTCCCTCCATCATTACATCATTACATCTCTCTGTCTTCCTTCTCCCGCCATCATTACATCATTACATCTCTCTGTCTTCCTCCTCCCTCCATCATTACATCATTACATCTCTCTGTCTTCCTCCTCCCTCGATCATTACATCATGACATCTCTCTGTCTTCCTCCTCCCTCCATCATTACATCATTACATCTCTCTGTCTTCCTCCTCCCTTCATCATTACATCATTACATCTCTCTGTCTTCCTCCTCCCTCCATCATTACATCTTTCTGTCTTCCTACTCCCTCCATCATGACATCATTACATCTCTGTGTCTTCCTCCTCCCTCCATCATTACATCATTACATCTCTCTGTCTTCCTTCTCCATCATTACATCTCTGTCTTCTTCCTCCCTCCATCATTACATCTCTCTGTCTTCCTCCTCCCTCCATCATTACATCTCTCTGTCTTCCTCCTCCCTCCATCATTACATCTCTCTGTCTTCCTCCTCCTCCATCATTCCATCATTACATCTCTCTGTCTTTCTCCTCCCTCCATCATTACATCTCTCTGTCTTCCTCCTCCCTCCATCATTACATCTCTCTGTCTTCCTCCTCCCTCCATCATTACATCATTACATCTCTCTGTCTTCCTTCTCCATCCATCATTACATCATTACATCTCTCTGTCTTCCTCCTCCCTCCATCATTACATCTCTCTGTCTTCCTCCTCCCTCCATCATTACATCATTACATCTCTCTGTCTTCCTTCTCCCTCCATCATTACATCATTACATCTCTCTGTCTTCCTCCTCCCTCCATCATTACATCATTACATCTCTCTGTCTTCCTACTCCCTCCATCATTACATCATTACATCTCTCTGTCTTCCTCCTCCCTCCATCATTACATCTCTCTGTCTTCCTCCTCCCTCCATCATTACATCATTACATCTCTCTGTCTTCCTTCTCCCTCCATCATT
>NC_088216.1:81650060-81662054 GCF_036934945.1 Oncorhynchus masou masou
AATCAAATCAAATTTTATTTGTCACATACACATGGTTAGCAGATGTTAATGCGAGTGTAGCGAAATGCTTGTGCTTCTAGTTCCGACAATGCAGTAATAACCAACAAGTAATCTAACTAACAATTCCTAATCTACTGTCTTATACACAGTGTAAGGGGATAAAGAATATGTACATAAGGATATATGAGTGAGTGATGGTACAGAGCAGCATAGGCAAGATACAGTAGATGGTATCGAGTACAGTATATACATGTGAGATGAGTATGTAAACAAAGTGGCATAGTTAAAGTGGCTAGTGATACATGTATTACATAAGGATGCAGTCGATGATATAGAGTACAGTATATAGGTATGCATATGAGATGAATAATGTAGGGTAAGTAACATTATATAAGGTAGCATTGTTTAAAGTGGCTAGTGATATATTTACAACATTTCCCATCAATTCCCATTATTAAAGTGGCTGGAGTTGAGTCAGTGTCAGTGTAGGCAGCAGCCACTCAATGTTAGTGGTGGCTGTTTAACAGTCTGATGGCCTTGAGATAGAAGCTGTTTTTCAGTCTCTCGGTCCCAGCTTTGATGCACCTGTACTGACCTCGCCTTCTGGATGATAGCGGGGTGAACAGGCAGTGGCTCGGGTGGTAGATGTCCTTGATGATCTTTATGGCCTTCCTGTAACATCGGGTGGTGTAGGTGTCCTGGAGGGCAGGTAGTTTGCCCCCGATGATGCGTTGTGCAGACCTCACTACCCTCTGGAGAGCCTTACGGTTGAGGGCGGAGCAGTTGCCGTACCAGGCGGTGATACAGCCCGCCAGGATGCTCTCGATTGTGCCTCTGTAGAAGTTTGTGAGTGCTTTTGGTGACAAGCCGAATTTCTTCAGCCTCCTGAGGTTGAAGAGGCGCTGCTGCGCCTTCTTCACGATGCTGTCTGTGTGAGTGGACCAATTCAGTTTGTCTGTGATGTGTATGCCGAGGAACTTAAAACTTGCTACTCTCTCCACTACTGTTCCATCGATGTGGATAGGGGTGTTCCCTCTGCTGTTTCCTGAAGTCCACAATCATCTCCTTAGTTTTGTTGACGTTGAGTGTGAGGTTATTTTCCTGACACCACACTCCGAGGGCCCTCACCTCCTCCCTGTAGGCCGTCTCGTCGTTGTTGGTAATCAAGCCTTACCACTGTTGTGTCAGTCTCGCAAACTTGATGATTGAGCTGGAGGCGTGCGTGGGCCACGCAGTTGTGGGTGAACAGGGAGTACAGGAGAGGGCTCAGAACGCACCCTTGTGGGGCCCCAGGATCAGCGGGGAGGAGATGTTGTTACCTACCCTCACCCCCCACACTACCTACCCTCACCAACTTGATGACGAGCTTGGAGGGTACTATGGCGTTGAATGCCGAGCTGTAGTCGATGAACAGCATTCTCACATAGGTATTCCTCTTGTCCAGATGGGTTAGGGCAGTGTGCAGTGGTTGAGATTGCATCGTCTGTGGACCTATTTGAGCCAAGCAAATTGGAGTGGGTCTAGGGAGTCAGGTAGGGTGGAGGATATGGTCCTTGACTAGTCTCTCAAAGCACTTCATGATGACGGAAGTGAGTGCTACGGGCGGTAGTCGTTTAGCTCAGTTACCTAGCTTTCTTTGGAACAGGAACGATGGTGGCCCTCTTGAAGCATGTGGGAACAGCAGACTGGTATAGGGATTGATTGAATATGTCCGTAAACACACCAGCCAGCTGGTCTGCGCATGCTCTGAGGGCGCGGCTGGGGATGCCGCCTGGGCCTGCAGCCTTGCGAGGGTTAACACGTTTAAATGTTTTACTCACCTCGGCTGCAGGAAGGAGAGACCGCATTTTTCCGTTGCAGGCAGTGTCAGTGGCACTGTATTGTCCTCAAAGCGGCAAAAAGTTATTTAGTCTGCCTGGGAGCAAGACATCCTGGTCCGTGACTGGGCTGGATTTCTTCCTGTAGTCCGTGATTGACTGTAGACCCTGCAACATGCCTCTTGTGTCTGAGCCGTTGAATTGGGATTCTACTTTGTCTCTGTACTGACGCTTAGCTTGTTTGATAGCCTTACGGAGGGAATAGCTGCATTGTTTGTATTCAGTCATGTTGCCAGACACCTTGCCCTGATTGAAAGCAGTGGTTCGTGCTTTCAGTTTCACACGAATGCTGCCATCAATCCAAGGTTTCTGGTTAGGGAATGTTTTAATCGTTGCTATGGGAACGACATCTTCAACGCACGTTCTAATGAACTCGCACACCGAATCAGCGTATTCACAATGTTGTTATTTGACGCAATACGAAACATGTCCCAGTCCACGTGATGGAAGCAGTCTTGGAGTGTGGAGTCAGCTTGGTCGGACCAGCGTTGGACAGACCTCAGCGTGGGAGCTTTTTTTTTAGCTTTTGTCTGTAGGCAGGTATCAGCAAAATGGAGTTGTGGTCAGCTTTTCCGAAGGGGGGCGGGGCAGGGCCTTATATGCGTCATGAAGTTAGAGTAACAGTGATCCAAGGTTTTTCCGCCTGGTTGCAATCGATATGCTGATAAAATTTAGGGAGTCTTGTTTTCAGATTAGCCTTGTTAAAATCCCCAACAACGATGAATGCAGCCTCCGGATAAATGGTTTCCAGTTTGCAAAGAGTTAAATAAATAAAGTTCATTCAGAGCCATCGATGTGTCTGCTTGGGGGGGATATATACGGCTGTGATTATAATCGAAGAGAATTCTCTTTGGTAGGTAATGCGGTCTATATTTGATTGTGAGGAATTCTAAATCAGGTGAACAGAAGGATTTGAGTTCCTGTATGTTTCTTTCATCGCACCATGCCTCGTTAGCCATAAGGCATACACCCCACCCCTCTTCTTACCAGAAAGGTGTTTGAGAAACAGTTTCCAACTGGCGCGATGCATGGAGAAACCCGAAGATGGGCAGCACCGCATCGGATAGCGTCTCTCCAGTGAGCCATGTTTCCGTGAAGCACAAAAACAGTTCCACAGTCTCTGATGTCCCTCTGGAATGCTACCAGAGCTTGCTCGGGTTTATTTCATCAACCTTGTTGTCAATAGACTGGACATTGGCAAGAAGAATGACACTAGGAAGTGGGGCCATGTGGAGAAACCCGTTTGGCTCCGTAGTCTAACCAGAAGACAGAACGCTACGTTGTCCCTCTTTTTCGGAGTCGCTTTTTGGGGTCGCCGCTATGCGATCCATTCCGTTGTCCTGTTTGTAAGGCAGAACACAGGATCCGCGTCGCGAAAAACATATTCTTGGTCGTACTGATGGTGAGTTGACGCTGATCTTATATACAGTAGTTCTTCTCGGCTGTATGTAATGAAACCTAAGATGACCTGAGGTACTAATGTAAGAAATAACACATAAAAAAAACAAAAAACTGCATAGTTTCCCAGGAACGGCTGAAGCGAGGCGGCCATCTCTGTCGGCGCCGGAAAGACTACACACTATGGAACGCCGTTTCTGGGTATTTTTCATGCCAAAAAGATACAGTAGCACTGTCAAAGCTGTACAGAAAAGGCTGCAAACAAGCAAACACTGGCCTACAAACACTGTGTTTACAATACCGCTTGGTAATAAAGCATTATCTGTTCAACCGCAACTTCTGGGGTAGCTAGCTTTAGCTTGGTACCTAGCTAGCTTTAGCTTGGTACCTAGCTAGCTTTAGCTTGGTACCTAGCTAGCTTTAGCTTGGTACCTAGCTAGCTTTAGCTTGGTACCTAGCTAGCACCAATACAACCAGCCTGAAAACAATGACCAGTAGAACCTGCAGTCATTTTCATTATTCTTAGCAATGATTTAGGAATCCTTGTGAGTAAGTATTAGCTATTTATTGTTCGCCTATTGAAATTGAACTTCAGTTCATGAAAATAAATAGCTAGTCAGCAACATAACCCCAGCGCAAAGCTAACATTATAAGCAGCCAGGTAGCTTCATCTGGCTAGTGAGGCTTGACTGCACCGGGTTATATGTTGTGAAGCTAGGCAATAATAAGGATTAAGCACTAGCGGAATTTGCTGTTTGCTTTAGTAAGGCATAATTCTATAATATTTGCATTCATTTGCATTACTGTCAATGACATACTTTTATTTTGAAGGCAAAACACAAATTCCAGTATGTCATTGACAGTAATGCAAATGAATACAAATAATAGAATTAAGCCATACTTTTATTTTGAAGGCTAACCGCAAAGTCCACTATTGTGGCTAATCCTTATTGTGGCTAGCTTCATATAGATGAGTCCGACCATTAATTCATTAAGAACTGTCTTATAAATTAGGGTTATTTTAGATGACATCTAGTTATATAGTTAGCTAGCTAACACTAACTACTGAAACAGATGTGTTTTTTGACGTGTATCTTCTTTGACACGCAAAGACCCAAACAGCGTTCAATAGAAATCCTGGTTGAGAATAAAACGACTGAACAAATTAACAACGAAACAGCACAGCAAGTAAGTGAAAGAAATAGGTTTTGATGATGTTTTACTGGTAATGGGGACATACGTAAATGCCAACAAAAGAACAAATTATTATTTACAATGACGGCCTGACGACGCTGGGCCAATTGTGCACCGTACTATGGGACTCCCAATCACTGCCGGATGTGATGCAGGATCATATCACCTGCACCCTACCTGACACCCTAGACACACTCCAATTTGCTTACTGCCCCAATAGGTCCACAGACGAAGAAATCACTCTCACACTGCCTTAATCCATCTGGAGAAGAGGAATACCTAAGTAAGAATGTGGTTCTTTGACTACAGCTCAGCATTTAACACCATAGTAACCTCCAAACTCGTCATCAAGCTCGAGACCCTGGGTCACGAATCCCTCCCTGTGCAACTGGGTCCTGGACTCCACCCTGCTGATCCTCAACCCTGGGGCCCCACAAGGGTGCGTTCTGAGCCCTCTCCTGTACTCCCTGTTCACCCACAACTGCGCGTCTCCAACGCAATCATCAGGCTTGATGCCAACAACGACGAGATGACACTACAGTGGTAGGCTTGATGCCAACAACGACGAGATGACACTACAGTGGTAGGCTTGATACCAACAACGACAAGATGACACTACAGTGGTAGGCTTGATACCAACAACGACAAGACGACACTACAGTGGTAGGCTTGATACCAACAACGACAAAGATGACACTACAGTGGTAGGCTTGATACCAACAACGACAAGACAACCTACAGGGAGGAGGTGAGGGCCCTCGGAGTGTGGTGTCAGGAAAATAACCTCACACTCAACGTCAACAAAATAAAGGCGATGATCGTGGACTTCAGGAAACAGCAGAGGGAGCACCCCCCTATCCACAGCGACAGGACAGTAGTGGAGAAGGTGGAAAGTTTAGTTCCTTGGCGTACACATCACGGAAAAACTGAAATGGTCCACCCACACAGACAGCGTGGTGAAGGCGGCGCAACAGCGCCTCTTCAACCTCAGGAGGCTGAGGAAATTAGGCTTGTCACTAAAAACACTCAAACTTTTACAGATGCACAATCAAGAGCATCCTGTCGAACTGTATCACCGCCTGATACAGCAACTGCTCCGCCCACAACCATAAGGCTCTCTCTACATTACTCATCTCATGTGTGTATACTGTACTCTGTACTAGAGGTCGACCGATTAATTAGGGCCGATTTCAAGTTTTCATGACAATCGGAAATCGGTATTTTTGGACACCGATTTGGCCAATTTTCCTCCCCACACATTTATTTAATCTTTTAATTATTTAATCTTTATTTAACTAGGCAAGTCAGTTAAGAACACATTCTTATTTTCAATGACGGCCTAGGAACGGTGGGTTAACTGCATCGTTCAGGGGCAGAACGACAGATTTTCACCTTGTCAGCTCGGGGGATTCAATCTTGCAACCTTACAGTTAACTAGGAGTACAGTTAACTAGTCCAACGCTCTAACCACCTGCCTCTCATTGCACTTCACGAGGAGACTGCCTTTTACACGGATGCAGTAAGCCAAGGTAAGTTGCTAACTAGCATTAAACTTATCTTAGAAAAAAAAAATCAATCAATCATAACCTCTTAGACATCGGGCTACTTTTTTCAACATTCTGTTAAAAATAGCTCAACATTTCAACGTCCCGTTACTCATGCCAGGAATATAGTATATGCATATGTTTAGTATGTGTGCATAGAAAACACTCTGGTTGAACAACTGGTTCAATGGTGTCTGTGACTATAACAGAACGAGTTCCGTGGTCAAAATTGCCAGAAAACCTGGTCACTAAATCGACGAAGAAAAAATCAATCCGCCAGTACATGTATTGTCTATTGGACGGAAAAATAGTTAAGGCTGAGAATACAGTTCCTATAACTTCCACACGATGTCGCCAGTGTTGTGATTTCGATTCAACTAAATCGTTGGTCATCTGAGTAATAGCCACATCCGGTTGTCAAGTCCACAGCTGTATACAATGGAACCGGAAAAGTTAGTTACGTTTCCCAAACTCGTGCTTATTGAATACAGATCGCTCCGTGATCAATTTGATCGTTTATTAACGTTTAATAATACCTAAAGTTGGATTACAGAAGTAGTTTGAAGTGTTTTGTCATAAGTTTATAGGCAACTTTTTTTAATTTTAAAAAAATAACGTCGCGTTTAAAAAAATGTGTTTTTACCTGGATCTGACGGTGTTCATAAATTGACATTTTGGGTACACAAGGACCGATTTAATCGGAAAAAAAAAGACCCAATTGTGATGTTTATGGGATATATAGGAGTGCCAACAAAGAATCTCGTCAAAGGTATTGAATGTTTTATATTTTATTTCTGTGTTTTGTGTAGCGCCGGCTACGCTAATTCCTTTGTTTACGTCCCCTTCTGGTATTTTGGCGTGTTGCCTGCTACCAGATAATAGCTACTCATGCTTTCGCCGAAAAGCATTTAAAAAATCTGACATGTTGGCTGGATTCACAACGAGTGTAGCTTGAATTGACTACCCTGCATATGAATTTTAATGAACGTATGAGTTTTAACGAGTGCTATTAGCATTTGGCGTAGCGCATTTGCATTTATTGTTGGCAGGGGGTGCGGTTGCGTCCCGGGTGGGCCAGAGAGGTTAACTACACATGGTTGATGATATTACTAGTTTATCTAGCGTGTCCTGCATTGCATATAATCGATGCGGTGCGTATCATTGCTCCAATGTGTACCTAACCATAAACATCAATGCCTTTCTTAAAATCAAGACACAGAAGTATATACAGTGCCTTGCGAAAGTATTCGGCCCCCTTGAACTTTGCGACCTTTTGCCACATTTCAGGCTTCAAACATAAAGATATAAAACTGTATTTTTTTGTGAAGAATCAACAACAAGTGGGACACAATCATGAAGTGGAACGACATTTATTGGATATTTCAAACTTTAAAAAAAATCAAAAACGGAAAAATTGGGCGTGCAAAATTATTCAGCCCCCTAAGTTAATACTTTGTAGCGCCACCTTTTGCTGCGATTACAGCTGTAAGTCGCTTGGGGTATGTCTCTATCAGTTTTGCACATCGAGAGACTGAATTTTTTTCCCCATTCCTCCTTGCAAAACAGCTCGAGCTCAGTGAGGTTGGATGGGAGAGCATTTGTGAACAGCACTTTTCAGTTCTTTCATTCATTCAGTTCATCAATTTTAACCATCTTCCCTGTCCCTGCTGAAGAAAAGCAGGCCCAAACCATGATGCTGCCACCACCATGTTTGACAGTGGGGATGGTGTGGTCAGGGTGATGAGCTGTGTTGCTTTTACGCCAAACATAACGTTTTGCATTGTTGCCAAAATGTTCAATTTTGGTTTCATCTGACCAGAGCACCTTCTTCCACATGTTTGGTGTGTCTCCCAGGTGGCTTGTGGATGGATATCTTTAAGAAATGGCTTTCTTCTTGCCACTCTTCCATAAAGGCCAGATTTGTGCAATATACAACTGATTGTTGTCCTATGGACACAGTCTCCCACCTCAGCTGTAGATCTCTGCAGTTCATCCAGAGTGATCATGGGCTTCTTGGCTGCATCTCTGATCAGTCTTGTCCTTGTATGAGCTGAAAGTTTAGAGGGAAGGCCAGGTCTTGGTAGATTTGTAGTGGTCTGATACTCCTTCCATTTCAATATTATCGCTTGCACAGTGCTCCTTGGGATGTTGAAAGCTTGGGAAATCTTTTTGTATCCAAATCCGGCTTTAAACTTCTTCACAACAGTATCTCGGACATGCCTGGTGTGTTCCTTGTTCTTCATGATGCTCTCTGCGTTTTTAACGGACCTCAGACTATCACAGTGCAGGTGCATTTATACGGAGACTTGATTACACACAGGTGGATTGTATTTATCATCATTAGTCATTTAGGTCAACATTGGATCATTCAGAGATCCTCACTGAACTTCTGGAGAGAGTTTGCTGCACTGAAAGTAAAGGGGCTGAATAATTTTGCACGCCCAATTTTTCAGTTTTTGATTTGTTAAAAGTTTGAAATATCCAATAAATGTTGTTCCGACTTCATGATTTTGTCCCGCTTGTTGTTGATTCTTCACAAAAAAATACAGTTTTATACCTTTATGTTTGAAGCCTGAAATGTGGCAAAAGGTCGCAAAGTTCATGGGGGCCGAGTACTTTCGCAAGGCACTGTATTTTTAAACCTGCATATTTAACTAAAAGAAATCCAGGTTAGCAGGCAAAATTAACCAGGTTAAATTGTGTCACTTCTCTAGCGTTCATTTCACGCAGAGTCAGTGTATATGCAACAGATGCAACAGTTTGGGCCGCCTAATTTGGCAGAATTTTACGTAATTATGATATAACATTGAAGGTTGTGCAATGTCACAGGAATATTTAGACTAATGGACGCCACCCGTTAGATACAATACGGAACGGTTCCGTATTTCACTGAAAAAATAAACGTCTTCTTTTCGAGATGATATGATTCAACCATATTAATGACCTAAGGATCGTATTTCTGTGTGTTATTATATTATAACTAAGTCTATGATTGATAGAGCAGTCTGACTGAGCGGTGGTAGGCAGCAGCAGGCTCGTAAGCATTCATTCGAACAGCACTTTTGTGCTTTGCCAGCAACTCTTTGTTGTGCGTCAAGCATTGCGCTGTTTATGACTTCAAGCCTATCAACTCCCGAGATTAAGCTGGCAATTCTATAGTGTGTGGTGTGTTGGTGTAACCGATGTGAAATGGCTAGCTAGTTAGCGGAGTGCGCGCCAAGTGTTTCAAACGCCACTCGCTCTGAGACTTGAGTGGTTGTTCCCCTTGCTCTGCATGGGTAACGCTGCGAGGAGAGGGACGGAAGCTATACTGTTACACTGGCAATACTAAAGTGCCTATAAGAACATCCAATAGTCAAAGGTTAGCTTCTTAGGTATAGGGGGCAGCATTTTCCCTTTTGGATAAATAGCGTGCCCAATTTAAACTTCCTGCTACTCATGTCAAGAATATAAGATATGCATATTATAGAAATAGATAGAAAACACTGAAGTTTCTAAAACTGTTTGAATCATGTCTGTGAGTATAACAGAACTTTTGTAGCAGGGAAACCCCAGAGGACTAACCGTTCAGATTTTTTTTTTTGTAGGTCTCTGTCTGTTCACTGAGTTCTCATTAGCAAACGATATTTCTTAGGAACTTGTTTTCAGTTCCTACCGCTTCCACTGGATGTCACCAGTCTTTGGAATTTGGTTGAGGTTATTAATTTGTGCAATGAAGAAGTAGGGCCATCCTAGAAAAGGGTAACGCTGTTGAGAGTTGGCCAAGACTTGAAAAGTAGCATTAGTTTCCTCTCGTCCTCTATTGAAAACAGATAGACCAGTCTTCAATTTGTTCGATTAATAAAGTTTAAAAATACCTAACGTTGTATTACAAAAGTAGTTTGAAATATTTTGACAAAGTTTATAGGCAACTTTTGAAACATTTTTTAGTGGCGTTATGCATTTTGGAAGCTGTTTTTTTTTCTGGAGCAAACACGTCAAATAAATTGACATTTGGGAAATATATGGACGGAATTAATCGAACAAAAGGACCAATTGTGAGGTTTATGGGACCTATTGGAGTGCCAACAAAAGAAGCTCATCAAAGGCAAGTTTTATATTTTATTTCTGCGTTTAGTGTAGTTTGTAAGTCGCTCTGGATAAGAGCGTCTGCTAAATTTACATTTACATTTAAGTCATTTAGCAGACGCTCTTAATGACTTAAATGTAAATGTGTAGCGCCTGCAGGATTGAAATATGCGCCCCTTTTTGTTTACTGTTGTGCCATCATCAGATAATAACTTCTTATGCTTTTGCCGAAAAGCCTTTTAAAAATCTGACATGTTGG
This sequence comes from Oncorhynchus masou masou, assembly GCF_036934945.1. Taxonomy (NCBI): domain Eukaryota; kingdom Metazoa; phylum Chordata; class Actinopteri; order Salmoniformes; family Salmonidae; genus Oncorhynchus; species Oncorhynchus masou. Next base: position 81,660,401 of record NC_088216.1, read on the forward strand.
CTGGATTCACAACGAGTGTAGCTTTAATTGAGTATCTTAAATGTGTGATTTAATGAAAGTTTTATTTTTATATCAATTTATTTCTATTTGCCGCGCTGCATTTTCCCTGGTTTTTGGCCAAGTGGGACTCAAGCATCCCCTATACCAGAAGAAGTTAAATAAAGCAGAATTCTGCGTTAACGCGACTCCTGACTCAAAACGTATTTAGAAAATGGATTACTCAGAAGCGGCATTGCGGCCAAGCCCTACTTGACAGATCACTCTTCAGTTTGACTAAAACATCCAATTAACACTCATTAAGAGCAGTCCCAATGTAGGCCACTCCATCAGTGCTTTATCAACAACTAGGCCCAATCAGCCATTAATTTATTCCATTATTGGCTAAATAGATATCATGTATTCTATGTCCCAAATGGCACCCTATATAGTACACTACTTTTAGTAGTGCACTATATAGTATATAGTAGTAGTAGTGCACTATATAGTATATAGTAGTAGTGCACTATATAGTATATAGTAGTAGTGCACTATATAGGACGGTCATTTGGGATGCACACAATACATACAGAATGTTGTGGCTGTATTATTCCCTCCAGACTGTGGTTAAAAGTGATTGTGAAATGTCAAGTGTACACCCCCACCACCTAAACGCCAGAGGAATCAATGCCTCAACAGCTGAGCTCAATGCTGAGACAAACAGCAGAGAGTCAAACAGCAGAATAATAGCTGGAGGTGTTAGAGCTAGGCTAGCAACCAGCTATTCAAACCACTGGATATATGCTAACAACATTAAAAGCTGGTATTCTACCAAAGTCTTGCTATGCCGATGCAGCACAGAGAAACAGCAACACGGAAAAAGCAGAGCAGGCCAATAGCTGAGCTGATGTGTTGGCTCCGCTACCTGGCTGCCATTCCAAGTTAAACCACCTGAGACATGCTAACATTTCACATAAAACAACTTGTCAGGTCAACAAACATGGCATCTTGATCTCCCTGTGCATCGAGCTCCTGAGAAGACCTACAACAAACACCTCAGCAGAAAATTCTAAATGTTCTGAGGCTTCTGACTGAATGAGCTTAACTTCTGGCAGAGAAAACACAAGAATGTGACTCACCAGCTAGACCAAGAGGAGGCCTCAGTCAGTAAGACAGCTATTCAGTCAGTCAGTGAGCCAGCCAGCCAGTCAGTGAGCCGGGCCAGCGAGGAGCCCGGCCAGTCAGCCAGCCAGCAAGACAGCCAGCGAGACAGCCAGCCCGGTCAGTTGGCCCGGAGACAGCCAGCCAGACAGCAGGAACAGCTGCTCAGTGAGCCAGTTGGTCAGTGAGCCAGTCGGTCTAGACTGAGCCAGTCAGTCAGCAGGGTGACAACTAGCCCGGAGACAGACAGCCAGCCAGACAGTCGGCCAGTGAGACAGCCAGGAGACAGCCAGTCAGCTAGCCCGGAGACATCCGGCCAGGCAGCGAGACAGTCAGCCAGGCAGTCAGCCTGCGAGACAGCCAGTCAGCCTGCGAGACAGCCAGCCAGCCTGCGAGACAGCCAGCCAGCCTGCGAGACAGCCAGCCAGTCAGCCTGCAAGTCAGCTAGCCAGCCAGTCAGCCTGCGAGACAGCCAGCCAGCCTGCGAGACAGCCAGACAGTCAGCCAGGCAGTCAGC
>NC_088216.1:81662154-81665348 GCF_036934945.1 Oncorhynchus masou masou
CGAAGTAGATATGTACAGTGCCAGTCAAAAGTTTGGACACACCTACTCATTCAAGGGTATTTCTTTATTTGTATATTTTTAAAATTATTTTCTATATTGTAGAATCATAGTGAAGACATCAAAACTATGAAATAACACATATGGAATCATGTAGTGACAAAAAGTGTTAAACAAATCAAAATATATTTTTTTATTTGAGATTCTTCAAAGTAGCCATCCCTTTGCCTTGATGTCTTCACTATTATTCTACAATGTAAAAAATAGTAAAGATAAAGATAAACCCTTGAATGAGTAGGAGTGTCCAAACTTTAGACTGGTACTGTACATCTAACTAGGAATAAAGTGACAGATATTAAACAGTAATATGTGATGAGTCAAAAAGTCAGTAATAAAAAGGGTCAATGCAGAGAGTTAAGTAGTTAACCACAGCTACCCGGACTAACTATTTAGCAGTCTTATCGCTATAAGAAATCTGTCCTTTGGTCTGATGAGTCCAAATTTGAGATTTTTGGTTCCAACCTCCGTGTCTTTGTAAGACGCAGAGTAGGTGAACGGATGATCTCCACACCTACTCTACACAGGTACACAGGTACATCTTATGTCTTGGGGGTAGAAGCTTTTTCGGGTACTGTTGGTTCCAGACTTGGTGCATCGCTCCCACTTACCGTGTGGTAGCAGAGAAAACACGCTATGAGTTGGGTGGCTGGAGTCTTTGACCGTTTTTAGGGCCTTCCTCTGACACCGCCTTGCATACAGGTCCTGGATGACTGGGAGCTCGGCTCCAGTGATGTATTGGACTGTACTCACTATTCTCTGTAGCGCCTTGCATCCTGGATGACAGGGAGCTCGGCTCCAGTCATGTATTGGGCTGTACTCACTATTCTCTGTAGCGCCTTGCATCCTGGATGACAGGGAGCTCGGCTCCAGTCATGTATTGGGCTGTACTCACTATTCTCTGTAGCGCCTTGCATCCTGGATGACAGGGAGCTCGGCTCCAGTCATGTATTGGGCTGTACTCACTATTCTCTGTAGCGCCTTGCATCCTGGATGACAGGGAGCTCGGCTCCAGTCATGTATTGGGCTGTACTCACTATTCTCTGTAGCGCCTTGCGCTCAGATGCCATGCAGTTGCCATACCAGGCAGTGATGCAGCCAGTCAAGATGTACTCAATGGTGAGGATCTGTGGGCCCATTGGCAAGTCTTTTCAGCCTCCTGATGGGGAACAGGAATTGTCGTGCCCTCTTCACGACTGTGTTGGTGTGTGTGGACCATGATCCTTAGCGATGTGAACACCTACGAACTTGAAGCTCTCGACCCGCTTCACGGAAGTCCCGTCGATGTGAATTAGGGCGTGCTCAGCCCTCTGTTTCTTATAGTTCACAATCAGCTCCTTTGTCTTGCTGACGTTGAGGGAGAGGTTGTGGTTCTGGCACCACACTGCCAGTTTACTGACCTCCTCCCTATCTCCTTATCTCCTCGTCTTCGGTGTTCAGGCCTAATCCATTGCGTCGTCTGCAAACTTAATGATGGTGTTGGAGTCGTCTGCGGCCACAGCCACGCAGTCGTGGGAGTCCAGGAAGGGACTAAGCTTGGACCCTTGAGGGGCCACTGTGATGAGGGTCAGCATGGTGGACGTGTTGTTACCTACCCTCACCACCTGGAGGCAGAACGTCAGGAAGTCCAGAATCCAGTTGCAGAGGGAGGTGTTTAGTCCCAGGATCCTTAGCTTATTGATGAGCTTTGAGGGGACTATGGTGTTGAATGCTGAGCTGTAGTCAATGAACAGCATTCTCACATAGGTGTTCCTCTTGTCCAGGTGGCAAAGGGCAGTGTGTGGAGGGCAATAGAGATTGTGTGATCTGTGGATCTGTTGGGGCCGTATGTGAGTTGGAGTGGATCCAGGGTGTCTGGGATGATGGTGTTGATGTGAGACGTCACCAGCCTTTCAATGATTTTCATGGCTACAGATGTGGGTGGTGTGGGGCGATAGTCATTTAGACAGGTTACCTTGGTGTTACCTTGGCGTTCTTGGGCACAGGCACTGTGGTGGTCTGCTTGAAACATGTTGGTATCACAGACTCCGACAGGAAGAGGTTGGAAATGTCAGTGAAGACACTTTCCAGCTGGTCAACTTATGCTCTGACTACACATACGTTTATTAATTGATCTCTTAATCACTTTATTTTTCCTCTTTCTTACTGGCAAAACACAAACATGTTATTTTCATAAACTCTTCAGATTCTACCTCCGACAGGAACCACATTCATGTTGAGATGACCTGTCTCAATTCTAATCTATTCTGCTTGACGATAGAGCATCTAATAATCATCAGCTCGTTTAATCAGAACTCTAATTGAAATTCATAAGAACTCCGATGAACCCAGCCATTAGTCCTGACCACTTCAAACTACATTACACCACAACACACTCAACACCATACTAAAATACTTTTTTTTCCTTCTCTCTCTCTCTCTCTCTCTCTCTCTCTTTCTCTCTCTCTTGCTCTCTCTCTCTCTCTCTCTCTCTCTCTCGTTCTCTCTCTCTTTCTCTCTCTCTTTCTCTCTCTCTTTCTCTCTCTCTTTCTCTCTCTCCTCTATTGAATCAAAATTAGTTGCTAATTGTCTTGCAGGTCATTCGTCTGGCTAATTGCTAGAAACGAGGGAGCAACACAGCACCTGGCTACAACACAGCACCTGGCTTCTGCATGTCTGAATTGTATAAATTTAATCAGTTAATCGTGGGACTCACTCTCAATCAATTATCTTTCAGGGCAGGCTAATGGTAATGATGAGAACGTGGAGCGGCTGCAGAGTTCCTTCTGATTAGTTGTCTGAATGTATTAAAGGTCAGCGTCATACATTAAATAATATATCAGCAGATCTGGTTAAAGTTTAACAATAAATATCAGCTAAAGGTTTAAACATTAAGTCTAAACAGGTCTTTATAACGTTTTAGGTCCAGCACTCAGAGAACAGCAAATGTGATTATTAACCAATAATACCAGGTAGTCATTTTTTAAATTGATATTGTTATCGAAAACTACAACAACAGGTATTGTAAACTACAACAACAGGTATTGTAACCTACAACAACAGGTATTGTAACCTACAACGACAGGTAGTGTAAACTACAACAACAGGTAGTGTAAACTACAACAACAGGTAATGTAAACTACAACGACAGGTATTGTAAA